>NC_061116.1:177871454-178171454 GCF_002878395.1 Capsicum annuum
TTTTTCATTAGCACATGACTGAAAATTTATTTGGTCTAGTCTTCGATCATAATATACTTGTAAAAACTAAAGATTATAAAAAAAAATGAAAAAACCAAAAGAATCGACTAAAACCTAAATCGAAAAAATAAATTTTATATTGGTTTGATTTGATTTATAGTTGTAATAAACTGACATGATTGATTTGATTTTTTTTTTAATAAAGACTGAGCCAACCCGACCTAGGACTCTACCCTAAAGCTCAAATTAAAAATAAAAAAAGGTATTTTCCACGTCATCATCATTCTATTGTTTCTCTTTGCACTTCAATTTCCATCTTTTGTCTCATATCACTTCTAATTTCTTTCGTTTAAGCTTTGCGGTGCCTCATATTTTGCCTTTAGAACCCCCTTATCCGTGTTAAATATTCATGTCATCTCACCCTTAAAATCATCAATCTCCACATAACCTCTATCCAATGAGTGATGCCCTAATGTCGGTGTGCCAATATTGGCGAGGTTTAGGAACCTCACTATGACACGATAGCTAAAAAAAAGGCTATTTTGGTTGACTGTTTTCAAGGATAACTCACTTCTTAAGACGATACACAGTTTAATAGAAGCAAACTAAAGCTCAAAAGTTAGGAATATTGAAGTTCATTTTTTTGTAAATATTTGTTTGGTTGTCTTATTTTTTAAAATTATATATTAAGGTTAATTAAGAAATATCTTATTAACGTAGAATATACATCAATGAAATTTGAACTCACAACACTATAACTTTATAATTTTAAATTTAATAGATAATACATAAATATAACCATAAACTTGACACCAAATTATAACTTTGATCTTAAACTTTGACAGTGCACAAATATAACCTTTAACTATTCAAAATTGCACAAATATGACCTCCAATCCTACGTGGCAAAACGCGTGTTCAACACGCTAAACTGAGGGCGTCCAGCTTAAATCTAAGGGCATAATACATAAATTTGACCTTAAACTTTGACAGTGTACAAATATGACCTTTAATTATTCAAAACTGCACAAATATGACTTTTAAATGACTTTTCACTATTATTATTTTATTATTTTCGACTCAAAGATGAAAATGACATCTAATTTCTTTTGTCATTGCGAAAAAAGAGCAATATTGAAGATTTATTAATTAGGTGGGTCAGGCTCATACGAAAAAATCGCACGGGTATGTATATATTTTATAAAGCAGAGGACGAATTTAAGTTATATAATATATCTAAATATAATTTATTTAAATATTAAATTAAAGATGAAACTATACTAATAATAAAAAAAATTATAGTTTTAATAAAACGTTATTAAATTAACGTTATTAAGGATAGTATTAGTAGTATATTAAATTAACGTTATCAAATTAACGTTATTACAATGTTATTAAATTAATGTTGTTAAAATGTTATTAAATTAACGCAGGGGTGGACCTACGTGGTTGCCATGGGGTTCACCCGAACCCCTCGGTAAAAAAATTACGTTATATATATAAGGTAGAAAATATATATTTCTGTACATATATTAATGTTGAACCACATGAAACAAGGCACTTAGATAGCCCAATGGTGTTATTTGCTCTTCTTGGGCGCTTCCTTCAGCCTACTGCGCGGGTTCGATTTTTAAATTAAAAAAAAGTTAGGTGTTGCTGCTATAAAAATAAAAAAAAATTATAATAATAATAATAATAATAATAATAATAATAATAATAATAATAATAATAAAAACGACGCCGTTTTAACACAAAAAGTAAAACTTTGACAGTGCACAAATATGACCTTTAACTATTCAAAACTGCACAAATATGACTTCCCTCCTAGTCAGCCCTTTAACGACGTGGCACCGTGTGATTAGATTACCTTTCCACGTAGGCGCGATTGAAACTCACGCATGGGGTTACAAAATTAGAGGTCATATTTGTTCACGTTTTGAATAGTTAAAGGTCTTATTTGTGCACTATCAAAGTTTAAGGTCAAAGTTATAATTTGGTGTCAAGTTTAGGATCATATTTATGTATTATCTCTAAATTTAACCTCTTATTTATTCAATTACTTTTGTTGGAAATACATGAATGAACCACAAATGACAGAACAACAACAATTCAATGTAATCTCATAATAGAGGTTTGGAAAGCAATCACAACAATAGATTAATCGAAAAGCATTGCACAACAAACATGTAAAAAAACACGTGTAATGTCATGCTAAACAATATAAAACTTGATGTTTAAATTACTTATCATAAGTTAGTAATTATGTGAAGATTAGTAACATAGACAATCAACAGTAGAAGAAGACGCTGAAAATGGAAAAAAAACAAACATAAACTTAATGTTTGAATCATCTACCATAGACTCAAAAAAAAAAAAAACTAAATATTAAATTTACTTACTTTTGTCTTTGTTGACACCTAATTTTTGCCCTCCACATTCCAAATTAGTTTTCGAATTTCTTAATTTTTAATAGTTTTAAAATATTTATTTAAAGTTATTTTTGAAATAAATTTCAACCCTACCCTTTGAATTTAAGTGAAATTAATATATTTAATATTTAATTATACATGATTATATAATTATTGATTAAAGAAAATGCTTTAAAATTTATTTAGAATGAAAGTTTGATTAAATTACAAAATATTTTACTTTTTTTTAAATCAATTGAAAATAAAAAATTGATGACATAATTAGTTTCTTAATTTTTTTTACTATAAATAAAATAAAATTGTGCCTTTATTAAATATTTATCTTAAAATTATTAATTTGAGAAATTCGTCAAATTAATTAAAAGTTAACTCCTTCTCAATTTTATCCAATTAATTCAATTATAGCCATATCTATAAAATGTTTATAGTTTTTAATTGGACCTCCTTTTAAACCCCAAAACAACTCCTTCCTTCTTCTTAAATTGGGCCAGCCCAACACCAGCCCACTCCTTTTTCGCCCAAACCCGCCAGGCACAAACCTTTTCCTTCCCTTTTTTTCCTTTTTCGGGCAAAATTCAGAAATAGCATACTTATTCCCTTAATTATGAGTTTCATAGCAACAGTTTCATAACTACATAATATAGCAAGTTGTATTTTGTATTTTTACAAACTGTTGCTACAAATATACAAATACATATGATTTTTACTGCCCTTATGATCGATATGTATTTTGTACTTTTGTAAACTATTGCTACAAAAATACAAATACATATGCTACAAAATGTAATTTGATAAAAGTGTTGCTATTCTTTGTAATTTAATACTTAAGTATGCTACTTTATGTATTTTTTCCTTTTCCCTTAACCAGCATCAACAAACGGCAACCAACAACAACAGATCAGCAACCCATATCCACCAGCTCCGATTGCCCAGCCCAACAACCCCTTATACCCGGCCCAACACATATATCTCCCTTTCCCCTTTAATACCAACAATGTAATAATTAACAACAACAGTAAACAACTAAAATACAAAAAATCTCAGCATCAACATCTTCAACACCAACCCAAAAGGGACAAACAAGTTGTCCAATTAAGTGAGGGTCCTTCAAGTTTTTAAAATTAGGTGGGAGGGACAAATTTTTTTTGAGTTTTTTTTTAAAGTTTTTGCATTCCAACAACTTCTCCCAGTTGTCGAACAACTTTGATAGTTGTTCGACAACTTTGCGTAGTTGTTCGACAACTATCAAAGTTGTTTGACAACTGCGATAAGTTGTTCGACAACTGGGACAGTTATTCGACAACTGGGAGAAGTTGTTGAGACAACTATCCCAGTTGTCGAACAACTATCCCAGTTGTTTGAGGGACTTAACTTTAAAAAGTTGTGGGACCCACTTATCCTCTTTTTCTAATTGGAAACTTGGGAGGGTCTCTAGACTCATTTTTCTCAACCCCAATGGTAAAATCCCTAGCCGTTTCCTTGAAAATTACCATTTTATCCTTATGGTACACCCATCTTTGGCAAAAAACAGAGGACTTTCACCGTATTCAGCCCATGATTCACAATTTCGGGTAATAAATTAATGCCCAACGTCTCTTTTTTTTGTCTCACTATGGAATTCAAACTTCTCGAGAAAACCAACTCCAATTCAGATTTGAAGTCCGAAAATTCCTAAATCTTTTCCTCTATAAATAGACGATGAAGGATAGGGGTTAAGAGGAAGATTTTTGGGGGGAAATTGAGGATTCGGGAGGCGCGTGCTACTAATCCTATACAACCAAAAATTCTCGAAGAAAAACCGATGGTGAAGTCGTCATTGATTCGTCGTCTCAGTTGGCTTCCCGGGAAGGGGTAAACCCAGCTTAGCCTCTCTTCTTCTTCTCCTTTTTTGGCGTTAATATCGATCTTCATAAGTAGTCGGAGTAATTATGGTGTTGGTTCACTGGTATTGTTTGTTATTTTATGGTGTTTCGGGTACAAGAATCTATATAAATGCTACACCAACTTCAACACAAGTTCATGTATAAACAAGAACACCTATAAAGTTCTTTTAACACCTTTAACACAAGATTATTAATAATCTATCCAAGAAGTATGTTAATTTTCAGAAATACGATGAAACAGAATTTGTAAGGCCAAATCCCCCGACTTCACGGAGTGTCCTTAAGGAATAATTTCTCTTACTGTACCTGAGGTTATAGAATCTTCCTCCCAGGATAAAATGGCCTTCAATCTGAACAATAGTGGTACCTCAAATTGTTGGATTCAACGAACTCATTCAACAGCTTAATGATCACACAGAGTTTTTTGTTAAGAATAGAAGAGTTTTTGCTGTCAAAAAATGATTACCATACCTGAGGAAAATATCAGGTATTTATAGCCTTAAGTGTATCCGTTCAGAAAGGATGCATTGGTTCAGCTGAAAGGCATATTTTTTGTAACAATCACGTCCCTGTGTAGGACTGCGCTGGAGATGCACCTAGACTGCGTCCACAGATAACGTTCCGCACATTCCAATGTGCATCTGCGTCCGCAGGTCTCGAATTGCGCTGCGTCTGCAATCGCATATCACCCTACGGCGCGAAACAATGTGCCTTTTCTAGAAAGGTTGCATCCCTTCGTGATGTGCGTTGCGTATGTGTTGGAATTGCGCCCGCATTTAGAGAAAATTAATTCCATCAGATTTTGGATTAACATTTCACTTGTAAACAAGTTCCAAATAAGCTTTGTCTAAAAAATTAGATCTCATCGATCATTTGACAAAACCAAATCCAAATCCAAGCCAAGCAAGCAACAACGACGATGGCGTGAGGCATCACCTAATTCTTGCCTCACTATCCACGTGGAGTTAGTGTTTCTCATTATAAACACTTTCAAGTTCTCTTCTCCCACCAATGTGGGAGAAATGAGTGAACTTTCTAATTTGAGAGTAAACTTTCTAAATTAGTGTCTCCCTTCTCCCCACCATTTTTCCTCCATTTTTCATTCACATACACCTTGAACCCAACATTGTTGACATTGCTTGCCGTTGATGGGATTATATCCACTAGTTGCCTGTTGTATTGTATCCAGTTTTACGCTTATTTCGTGATTAATTCTGGTTAATTTAGTTGGTTTGGTCATATGTAACTTTGACATGCTGCTAAAATCGGTTCTTACGTATCTCGATTATAAAAAATTGCAATTTAGAAAGTGTGACGCATAAAGGTTCCACAAAGTATTTTGGTTGTCATGGTTGATTGTTGGTTATTGAAATCTAAAATTTTCATACCAAACTTTTTTTTCCAGTTTTTACGGTTTTGATGATAGTTTTATTTCGTTGAATCGAGAAAAGTTTTAGTCAAAGGTTGGTTTAAATGTATTTTCTCCCTTTGAAGCCTTACACTGTCAAAAGTTGCCTGTGACAGAGCCAACGTAGGCTAATGGTTGTCTGCTTTCATAAACAAGTATGTGTGTTGATTTATTAAGCTTCTTCTTACTTGAATGTCTTTATGTTGATAAAGAAAGCCACCTGCAGGTCTTGTTACCTTCCCTTCCTTCTCCTGTTTAAGTTTTTATACCCAATTTAATGGATTTCTTTCATTATTTTATGAGTGGCGTCGTGTCATCTACTAGAATCTAGCATGACTCGTGTGTTTGTCTTATTTTTTCCAGAATTCTCCGCTGTCCCTCTTCTTAAAATAATTCCCTTTTCGGGAGCGTTAGAAGTTGTTGATAAAATAGTCTAACCTTATCATGTTCCTTGAATGATTATTTGCTCCTAATGTTTGCCTTAATGATATGCTCTTCTCCAAATAGATGTTTTGTTCAGAGTTTAGAAAGTATTAATTTAGTGAAAGCTTCAAAGAAGAATCATCATGAAAGGGATTTTCTGTCTTGTTTACACATATGGTGAATTGACCAAATTTGGATATTCGATTTGATATATTCCGAGTTCATATAATATCTTTGAATTATACTTCATTCAGTTATTTAATTTGAGTAGTACTAATTCCTTATCTTTCTTTATTTTGCATGAACCCATCTTGAACAAGTCCAATGGGACTCTCCATATCGTTGCATTCGCCCACATTATCTCGAGTCAAGCCTTAAAGTCCAAAACTGGACTGATATACATGGGATATACACTTAGATACAGTTGGTGTACACTGGAAAGCAGCTGATAATGGCCTATATTAAAAGTGGAAGTGAGCACACAAGGTTTATACACAGATATACAGCGCGTATACAAAAACGCAGCAGCAATAGGGTTGATATACGGTCAGCATACAACTGATATACACTTCAGAAAAATGGACTGAAGTCCATAATTCAAGCCCAAAACTAGGCAGACGCATTAATGAGCCAATTGAGGGCCCAGTTTTGATTCTTGCATCATTTTTTGTAGCTTGTATTCTAAAACTAGAAGTGAAAGGCCCGTGTCAGCATGGGGCCAACAGTAGAATATGTGAATTTGCAATTTTTAAGTTTTACGGTTTATCTTGGAGTAGAAAGTTTGAGCAGTAGAATATTTTCATTAGTATGATTGAGCTGAGGGATCACAATTGAAACCTTTTTTTAACCTTCTTGTTGAATTTTGCGATCAGAAATATAAAGAAAGAAGAGGCATAAATCTGATGAAATAGCTTAAATCAAATATCCAGCAGATTATTGATTTTCAATATCGCCAAGAATAAGAATCATGTAAACTTTACCCGATAAAAGAGAATACACACCTTAGATTCACTATTGTTTTGTTTAATTATTATTTTAACACAGAAAAAGAATGTTGTTTTTTAATAGAGAAGGAAGAATTGAGATTTTCTTTTCTTTATTTTATTTTAAAATAGAGAAATGTTAATTAATATTGAGGAGCTGTTAAAAGTTGAGAAAGATGGCTACACATATTTGATAGAAAGTTTGCTAATGTTAAGAAAGTGTGAAGTGTTTGATAGCAAATTTGTGATAGATACACGTTTTTTGTACCTAAATTTACTTTATTTATATTTAAATAAGTTTGTAAAAATCTTTAAATAATCTTTATACTTCTTTTCTTTAATTTCTTTAAAATATAGTAATAAAATTTACTTATGCTTTATTCTTCTCACACTTTACTACATACATTTTATCCTCTTTAAATCTCATTATGTCATTTTACCCTCTTTAAACATCACTATACATTAAAATTACGATTGAAGCAGCTGAAACAGAAATCAGTCAATTTTTTAAAAAAAATTTGTTAATTATTGTTATTTACAATACTTTTTATTTCATTTTCAAATAATATATATGTTGTTTTATATCTTCTTCTGTCCCGTCCCAATTTATATGGCACTGATATAATTTTGATGGTCAATCAAATATTTTATGTTGACATATCACTTTGTTATTCTTATTTTTCTAATACATAAATTAACTTATAATAAGGAGTGATATAGTAAAATCATCATTCGAAAGACAAAAATTTAATTTAAAACATTAAGAGTTAATTTTCTCATTTTATGTCTATTTTATTTTTCATTAAATATTATTTATTTTCTTAATACCTAGATGACTCATAATAATTAATTAATAACGATTAATTACGTTATTACTATAAAAATTAATATACTTTTATCATATTCAATAGTAATCATCGATAATTCACCGGAATAGTATATTAATTAAATACGGGATGCTATATTTGCATATACAAAATATGATATTATTAAACATTATTGGATAGTGCATTATATTTATCTTTCACAATAATAAAATTTTACTATATATTTTTCTTTATTTCTTTTTAACTTGATACATATTGACCCAACACAAATTCTAAGAAAATATTCATTAGAAATTTATTTTATTAAATTAAATTTATTAATTTTGTACTTTAAAAACTTAAAGTTAAGTTTAAATATTAGTATTTCTATATAAAAAAATAATTTTAAAATTTAAATTTACTAAAATAAATAAATAAATAAAAATATTAATTTTTATATATAAAAGTCAATTAAAATAATAAAATTGATTTACTTTAAATATTTAGTTGCAATTAATTAAGATAATTTTTTATTTTGTCATGATTTATGCTGCACCGATAAAATTTTGAGAGTTGAATAGAACTTTTATCTATTTTAAAAAAGTATTTTAACTTATTAATTATTGTGATTTATAATAGTTTTTACTTATTTATCAAATAATATATTTACTCCTTGTGTCCCAATTTATCTGGCTTCGATACAATTTTGAGAGTCAACTAAAATTTTTATATATCTTTTAAATATTTTAAGTAGTTAATTATTATGATTTGCAGTACTTTTTTTTTTATCTCAATTTATGTGGTATTGCTAAAATAATGAGAGTCAATAAAGTTTCTATATGTCTTTTAAATATTTTGACTTATTAATTATTGTGATTTGTGGTAAAAAAAATTAGTTTTGAACATGATAGCCAATTAAATCAATAAAAAAAATTTACTTCCAATATGTAGTTATAGTTAATTAATATAAATTAATAGAATATATTAAATATTTAAATCATTATGATGAAACAATGGAATAATTATATATTGGGGTATGGTATGTAATTAAGTGGGAGTAGAGTAGTTTTTTGGTAATTGCATAAGAGGTGGTCGAAACCACTTCTTCTATATAATAGAAATTTAAATATTTTAAATTGTTAATTATTATGATTTGCAGTACTTTTTCTTTTATCTCAATTTATGTGGTATTGCTAAAATAATGAGAGTCAATAAAATTTCTATATGTCTTTTAAATATTTTAAATTATTAATTATTGTGATTTGTGGTAACAAATTAGTTTTGAACATGATAGCCAATTAAATAAAAAAAATTACTTTCAATATGTAGTTATAGGTTAATTCATATAAATTAATAGAATATGTTAAATATTTAAATCATTATGATGAAATAATAGAATTATTATATATTGGGGTATGATATGTAATTAAGCGGGAGTAAAGAGATTTTTTGGTAATTTCATAAGAGGTGGTCAAAACCACCTCTTCTATATAATAGAAAATTACACAAATACACAACTTATGTTTTCAATATTACAAAAATTTCAACTCTCTAAACATATTACAAAAATCTCAACATATACACAGAATGCTATGTATATTAATAGGGAGAGAGTAAAGTAATTAAAAAAGTGGGAGAGAATGTAATTACTTCCAAAAGGATTTGTATTTATATTATTTATACTGGTTTATTTGTGCTAACTAAGATTTAAATTAATTAATCTAGATAAATTCCCTAAGGTCTCCCTCGGGGTAGTGGTATGGATTGCGTACATTTTACCCTCCCCAGATCCCATTATGTGGGAATATACTGGGTTTGTTGTTGTTGTAAATTCCCTAAGGTGTTTTCATTTTATTTTTATCTTAGATTTTTTTTTATTTAATTCATGATCTTTTCACCTAATTTATATCGTTTGAAGACGGGTTAAAATGTTTCCTTCAATTTTCTCCGTAATAAGTCTTTTAAAAGTGAATAGTTTATTTTAATATGATATTTATTTTGTTCATATGACTGATAGTTTATTTGGATTAAATTAATTCTCTTCAAACTCAAGAAACTAAATAAATTTCAACTTTTCATAATTAATAATGATTTTAATTCAACACTCTCTTAACATTTTTTCCAAAGGTATATAATCAACTTTTTCTATAACAATTAATAATAAGAAAATAATTTCATAATTTTCTTCTTTTATGAAATTAAAATACATTTTCCTTTTAAGTCCGAAAAACTAAAACTTAGTTTAATTCAAATAGAGTTTTTCTCTTTTGAACAAATAAATGTCATTTTTTCAAATGAATATTTTTAATATATAATTATATATATATATATATATATATATAAAATCAAGTCTTTGCAAAATTTGCCACTTTATTTAGTCAAGTTAGTTCTTTTTGGTATATCGTTTTAAACGGACGCTCCTAAGTGCCTTAAAAACCTTCTTAGGGCGCTAAGGAATACCCAGATCTCTAGGTTTAAAAGTTTATTTCTGTTTTTGAACTTTTGAAACTCTTTTAAATTTTTTCTTGATTTTTTCTATAAAAATCAAGTGGTGACTCTATAAATTTTCTTAAAATTATTTCGAAACTTTCTCAACTTTTTTTTGAAATAGTTTTAAGATCAAAATCATTTTCTTGCCAAAAAAAATCCGAAAGGGATAAAACAATCTTCACTTTCTTTTGACGACAATAAACAAACAACATCAAAATTGAAGAAAATTTGTAATAATATTAACAAGATAATTGATAAACTAATATTTAAAGCATATAGGAGGATGCCGTAATTTTTGAAATAAATAAACTACTCAAAGAACTTTGTATACCAAGTTAAAATCGTGACAAACTATAAAGCATAAGTAAAAGAAGAACTTTGGGAGCATAAACGAGACAAAACTATAGAGAAGAAAAATATGAAATTAACATAATTTTTATAGAAGTTAAAAAAAGTTACTGATCAAGCCTATTTTAGTTGAAAAATGTTGTTTTTTTGAACGTTTGACATGATTTTTTCCCTATTTTTTGGTCAAGTTTTTTTTTTTTAAGTTTGATATGGCTTTTTGCCTATATTTTAGGGGTCATGCCTATTTGAAAAAGGAGATTTTTATCCTCTTTTTTTTTTTTTAGCACAAATCTATTTTAATTGGGAAATATTTTCTTGCCTTTTTTATTCTACACATTTGTCATGTTTTTTTTTTCTGTGGGTGCGTGGGTGAGGGGGGGGGGGGGGGGGTCAATTGTTTTTAGGACGTTTGTTATTCAAGTCTATATTAGGTGTAAAAGATTTTTTTAACTACTTATTTAATCATAATAAGAAAACCTTCTGTATTTAATTCTTAATATGTTTATTATATTAATATTTAATATCATTAAAATAATTTTTAAAAAGGTGAAAAAACGTTTTTGTCTAAAACGGAGAGTTTTAATGAAGGACGGAAAGTTCCTACACTTTTAATATTAACGTAGAGTATCTTATCTTATTAACGTAGAATAGATCAATGAAATTCGAACTTAAAAATATTGTAACTTTATAATTTTAAATTTAACCTCTTATTTATTCTATTACTTTTGTTGGAAATACATGAATGAACCACAAATAACTGATCAACAACAATTCAATGTAATCTCATAATAAAGGTTTGGAAAGCAATCACAATAATAAATTAATCGAAAAGCATTACACAACAAACATGAAAAAAAAACACATGTAATGTACTACTAAACAATAGAAAACTTGATGTTTAAATTACCTATCATAAATCCGTGATTATGTGAAGATTAGTAACATAGACAATCAACAGTAGAAGAGGATGTCGAAACTGGGAAAAAAACATAAAATTTAATGTTTGAATCATCTATCATATCCTCAAAACGAAAAAAAAATTAAATATTGAATTTACTTACTTTTGTCTTCACTTTCTTTTGACTACAAATAAACAAACAACATCGAAATTGAAGAAAATTTGCAATAATATGAAAAAGATAATTAATAAACTAATATTTAAAGCATATGGGAGGATGCCGTGGTTTTTTAAATAAATAAACTGCTCAAAGAACTTTGTATACCAAAGTTAAAATCGTGGCAAACTATAGACCAGTAAAAGAACTTTAGGAGCATAAACCTAGGGCTGTGCATAAAATATCAAAAATTGAATTATGAAACAAATGAAAGAATTTGATATTTGGTAATTCGGTATTTGTATGGTAATTGGAAGTAAAATTTTATAATTACGGTATTTGAATTCGATATTGGTAAAAGATATTACTACCATTTGGTATTTGATATTTTACGAATACCAAATTATAATTAACTGACCATAGTTCATACACTATTGACCATAAGCCTCAAGTTCAAATTAATATTGAAAAAAATACTTAAAGTAACATACTTAGATATTAAATTACAAAAAATAACAACATTTTTATCAAATTACATTTTGTAGCATATGTATTTGTATGTATTTGTATTTTTGTAGCAATAGTTTACAAAAATACAAAATACATATCGATCATAAAGGTAATAAAAATCATATGTATTTGTATTTTTGTAGCAATACTTTGCAAAAATACAAAATACAATTTGCTATATTATGTAATTATAAACTGTTGCTATGAAACTCATAATTAAGGAGATAAGTATGCTATTTTTGAATTTTAACTATTCGACAAAAGGTTCAAAAAAAGCCCACAACCTAAAAATTTATAATACTATATTAATTTTAAATTTTTCAAAACCCTATAAACTTTATTTATAACTTATTATAAGTCAAAGACTAAAAACTCTCTGCTGACTGCTGAGTGCTGCTATTGCTCTTATGCTCTATACGGACTGACTGCTGCTATTGCTCTATACGGACAAGTGACTGGACTGTTTTAAACTATTAACATTAGCATGACTGTAAACATTACATTTGGTGTGTTTTGGTCCTTTTGGAATTGAATTAACTAATCTGCGTGTTGGGTTATTTGTCATCATGCAAGTTTTACATTCGTCTACTGTTTATAAACTGCTAGTATCTCTGATTTTATTATTGCATCTAGTCTTTCACATATTGCTAATAATCTCAACATTCCTCTTTATAATATCTCCACAACATCAGCTACATTTTAACTCGATTGTGGCATACCTTCTTGTACTGTTGTTGTCCACAGATCCAGCTGCATTTAAGTATTGTTCTAGCAATATCTAATTGTTCACATATTTAAGTTACAAGATGTGCGGCGCACATTGAAAGAGGTAAGATAATTAGTATCAATTGCAGTAAGATTTTCAATTGCAGTAAGTAGTCAAAACCTTACAATATGTTTTTAACCCATACAAACATTTGATGGTGATTGGTGATGTAGTTTCTTGTTGTAACATTGTATTACTTATCATGCTGAGTTAATTGCAATAACCCTCTCTTTTAGGGATTGCTTGATGTATTGAGCAGTGCACGAGCCCATATTGGGATAAAGAGAATGGGAGAAATTGATTCAAATGCCTTTCAGAATGCATTGAAACAGAGGTTTTCAAACCAGGAAGCTGAAATCAAGGCCATAGAATTTCTTTCTCTATGGCAGGAAAAAATAAAAGAACCTGACTGGCATCCCTTTAAAACAATCATGATTGATGAATCAAATGTGGATGTTCGTTCTTCATTTGGCTATTTCAGTTTATCTCTTTTTCTACCAGAATATTTTCTTCTGTTTCTGTTAAGAATTATATTTGGCATCAAGAGTTTTGAGGTTAAGGACTCGGGACTTCTCTTTCTCTTAGTTTCGTGTCCGTCTGTTCTTATTCGTAGTTTATTTGCATCCCGGGCAACGTGGAAAAACTTCATTGTATGGTATTTGGATAGGATCAGTGGCTTCCAGTGTCATTTCTGTGTCAAACAGTCATAATACTCTTTCCATTTAAAAAAGAAGAACTAATTTTCTTTTTAGTCTATTTAAAAACAAATGATCTCCTTTTTTTATTTTGTAATTTTTTAATTTTAACTTTCCACGATAAGATTGAAGAATATTTTGATACATTTGACATATCTTTAATTTAACACCACAAGATTCAAAAGTTTCTTTATTTTTTAAAACTTCGTGTCAAGTCAAATTAGGTCGTTCTTTTTGAAACGAAGGGAGTAGTATGTTAAATCTGCCAATATTAACTTTAATATAGAATTATCAAATACCGTACCAAACCCAAGTTTAATTTATCAATTACCAAACTGAATTTTAATGATATAGTATTTGGTATGTATTTTCATTTACCGATTATCAAATTACCGAATCTGAATTATGAAAATACCAAACCGAATACCGAACGTACACCCCTACATAAATCGAGACAAAACTATAGAGAAGAAAAATATGAAATTAACATGATTTTTATAGATGTTGAAAAAAGTTACTGACCAAGCCTATTAAAAATATTGTTTTTTATGAACGTTTGACATGATTTTTTTCAATATTTTTTGGTCAAGTTGTTTTTTTTTAAAAAAAAGCTTGTTATGGCTTTTTGCCTATTTTTTAGGTGTCGTGCCTATTTGAAGGAGGAGATTTTTATCCTTTTTTTTTTTTTTTTTTTAGCACAAATCTATTTTAATTGGGAAATATTTTCTTGCCTTTTTTATTCTACACGTTTGTCATGTTTTTTTTGTGGGGTTGGGGGTAGGGTGGGGGTCAATTGATTTTTTGGACGTTTGTTATTCAAGTTTTTACCTACTTAGGAATTTAACCATAATAAGAAAATCTTCTTTATTTAATTTTTAATATGTTTATTATATTAATATTTAATATCATTAAAATAATTTTTAAAAAGGTGAAAAGATGATTTTGTCTAAAATAGAGAGTTTTAATGAAGGGCGGAAAGTTCTTATACTTTTAATATTAACGTAGAGTATCTTATCTTATTAACATAGAATAGATCAATGAAATTCGAACTTAAAACACTGTAACTTTATAATTTTAAATTTAACCTCTTATTTATTCTATTACTTTTGTTGGAAATACATGAATGAGCCACAAATGACATATCGACAACAATTCCATGTAATCTCATAATAGAGGTTTGAAAAGCGCAATCACAACAATAAATTAATCAAAAGTATTACACAACAAACATGAAAAAAAAAACACGTGTAATGTACAACTGAATAATATAAAACTTGTTTAAATTATCTACCATAAATCCGTAATTATGTGAAGATTAGTAACATAGATAATCAAGAGTAGAAGAAGACATTGAAACTGAAAAAAACGGCAACATAAAATTTAATGTTTGAATCATTTACCATAGACTCAAAAACAAAAAAGAATTAAATATTGAATTTACTTACTTTTGTCTTCACTTTCTTTTGACTACAATAAAACAAACAACATCAAAATTGAAGAATATTTGCAATAATATTAAGAAGATAATTAATAAACTAATATTTAAAGCATATAGGAGGATGTCACCAACATGGGTTGTGGTGCAGTGGATGGACTTCTCCACCCTTAACCAGAGGTCGAGGGTTCGACTTTGCATATGGTAAAAACTCTGCTGGTAAAAGAACTTTGTATACCAGGTTAAAATCATGACAAACTATAAAGGTAAAAGAAGAATTTTAGGAGCATAAACCGAGACAAAACTATATAGAAGAAAAATATGAAATTAACATGATTTTTATAGAAGTTGAAAAAAGATAGTGAACAAGCCTATTTTAGTTGAAAAATACTTTTTTGGGACGTTTGACATGATTTTTTCCACTATTTTTAGGGTCAATTTTTTTTATTTTTTTTTTAAAGTTTGTTATGGCTTTTTGCCTATATTTTAGGAGCATAAATCGAGACAAAACTATAAAAGGGCAGTCCGGTGTACTAAAGCTACTGCTATGCGCGGTGTTCGGGGAAGGACCCCACCACAAGGATGTATCGTACGCAGTTTTACCTTGCATTTCTGCCAGAGGCTGTTTCCAAGGCTTGAACTCGTGACCTCCTGATCACATGGCAACAACTTTACCAGTTACTCCAAGGCTCCCCTTCTATAGAGAAGAAAAATATGAAATTAACATGATTTTTATAGAATTTGAAAAAAGTTACGGAACAAGCCTATTTTAGGACCCGTTTGGCCATGAAATTTTTTTCTTTTTTTCCGAAATTTTTTTCCAAAGTTGAAAATTGTGGTGTGCCCATGAAAATTCGAAAAATAATTCTGAAAATTTTTTCTGAAAAGTGAAAACAGGTTTTTGTTGTTTTTATAATTTTTCAACTCCAATTTCAACTTTTATTATTATCACATATAACCCCAATCTTTTAAATTTTTATATAAAACTGTTCTTATAACATTACTTTTTTCAATATTACGTATATAGTAGTTTTAACGAATAAGATAATTATAATTTCAAACTTAAACTAATTAATATATATCTCTTTTTCTCTCTCATCATTAATTTTATCCCTTATTTAAGACATTATTTTGCTGCTAATTTATATTTATACCCATAAATATATAAAGTACTACATTTATAATAGAAATATACAAAGTATGTTATATATAAAGTTTATACCATGCATATACCATATACACACATATATAAATCTACAATGTATTAACAAACATACTAAGCATATTTATAATATAAATATACAATGTATGTTATATATGAAGTTTATACCATGTATATATCATATACACACATATATAAAAATACAAAGTATAAAGAAACATACTAAACATATTTATATATTTATGGTATATGATATAATATATCATAAATATGTAAAGTATATTTTACATAGAAATAATTTATTTACACACAGTAAAATCTTTCATGTATAAAAAAATTAAAGAAATAAATTAGCGGCACCCTAAAATTTAATAACAATTCATCATTTCCTATTTTTTAGGAACGAAAAATGAAGGAATTAAATTAAATAAATTCTTAAAAAAATAAATTTGTTTGAAAGATAATATTTATTACCTAAAAAATAGGAAGCAGTGATCTGTTAATATAACATCCATATTTAAAATTTTCAAATATGAGAAAACGGCTATTAATGTAAATATTATATATGTCATAATTAAAATTCATTAAATATGACCATGTATATGTAATTATTTTTATAATAGTGGCTAATTGTGTTCTTTTCCCAATAGTAGATAAATTTTAGTTGGATAATTTTGATAGTTTGTAAAAATTAGGGTATAAAATCATATTTTAAAAAGTTTTTTCAAAAGTAAAAAAATAAATAAATAAAAACATGGTCAAACACAACTCTAACTCCAATTTCAACTCTGTTGGTTACAAGAATTTTGTAATCAGACGTTGTTGAGGCTCAAAGTTATTTATTAAAGTTGGGGTTAAATCCTGTAGAGGTGCAGGTCTTGATTTTTTACACCCTTTGAGTCAGGTGTTTTCCATGTAAAAATCGTTGTGTTCTTTACTTTCTGTTTTACTACTTCCTTGGAACACGTCAGGCAACCCGTTCCATCGATAGGCAACAGTTAGGGAAAAATAAAATAATCAGTAGGACACGTACTCTAACATATATGATTTCCACGTCTTCATTTAAGCTTATTTTATATATATATATATATATATATATATATATATTGTTAGAATTCATTATGAATTGACAAATCTTATTTTGGCTGTCACCCTACCACAATCCTCCTCCTTTATCTAGGCTTGGAACTGGCAATGTGAGCAAGCTCTCACCGATGGTTTTCTCTCTATAATGTGTATCTATTAAAATTCTTGTAGAAACTTCAACTTCAACTTCAAAAAATTTTAATTTTCATGGCCAAACAGCTACTTAGTTGAAAAAATATTTTTTTGTAACGTTTGACATGATTTTTTCCCTATTTTTAGGGTCAAGTTTTTTTTTTTTTTTTAAAAGTTTGTTATGGCTTTTTGCCTATATTTTAGGGGTCATGCCTATTTGAAAAGGAGATTGTTATCTTTTTTTTTTTTTTAGCACAAAACTATTTTTGTTGGAAATATTTTCTTGCCTTTTTATTTTACACGTTTGTCATGGTTTTTTTTTGGGACAATCCAAAAACCTCAAATAAAATATTCAGAAAATAAAAAATAATAATAAAAAAAAAGAATATCCCTTCTTCCAACGTCAAACTTAAATTTTTTTTAAAATAAGTTTTCTTTTTCTAGCTTTGACACTTTTTGCCCAAAAGAACAAAAAAAAATCCCCACCAAAAAACAACAATTCCTATCCCATGTAAAATAGACTTTAACCTATCTTTTACTAACTTTTAAAAAAAGTCATGTTGATTTTGTTTTATGTCATCCTCACCATACTTTTCTTTCATGGACAATTCTCTCACTTCTGTCTTTTCTTTAGGTTCTCTTCTCTAGGTTTTCTTCCTAAAAAAAAATAAAAAAAGTCGTACTATAAATATGATTCAAATCAATGCATCTCTCTTAGCCTCTAACAGCAAGAAAAAGATGTGTTACATGACAAACACAAAAGTGACGATCCATTAACTATTTGAAACTTTTGATTGTGTATGTTTTGTTTACATTATTATATTAAAGTGTGGTTTGAACTTTTCGCACTTCATTAAAAGTTATCGCAATATACAAAATCGTCTAATTTTAAATAATTAAAGATTACACGTGCGAGGTACGTGTATTTTAGAGTAATTTTCATGGATAGTCATCCATGTTTTCACAATTGCCTATAAATATCATTTTTGTTTCTTTTAGGACAGGAATAAAATCCAACTATCCCTATTTTCCTCAAAAAATACTTGACACTTCAAAAACATTTCTTATCTCCTAATTTTAATGACATGTCATTAATTTTTTTTTTATATATATAAGATATACTAAATAGATCTATTTAACTTATCAAACTTATTTAACTAGAATTTGATCTTATTTTTTTTAAAAAAATAAATACACATGATATATTTATTATCGAAGAATAATTTAATTATATACTTTAAATTTTATATTTATTTTGTCTTTCTTACAAAAATAAAAAATAAATTATATTTATTCTTTATTCGATATGAGAAGAATTACATCACATGATAAAAATATTAGATAATCACACAACTTAAAAGAAAAATAATTCCTCTGGTAATGCAATGCACATTACTCATCAATGAAGTAGTTGATGTGTCCAAGTGTATACATAAAACTAAAGGATTGAATTATTTTATTTGGTACTTTTCAAAGTTTTTTAAATATATTTATTTCTTCACTTAATAATATTTTAAACTAAAACTTACACAAATACACAATTTATATTTTCAATATTACAAAAAATCTCAATTCCCTAAACATATTACAAAAATCCTAACATATACACAGAACGCTATGTATATGTTGGTTATGTTATGTATATTAATAGGGAGAGAGAGAGTAAAGTAATTAAAAAAGTGGGAGAGAGTGTAATTACTTTCAAAAGTGTTGGTATTTATGTTATTTATTACACTCTCTCCCACTTTTTTAATTACTTTACTCTCTCTCCCTATTAATATACATAACATAGCTGACATATACATAGCGTTCTGTGTATATGTTGAGATTTTTGTAATATGTTTAGGGAGTTGGGATTTTTTGTAATATTGGAAGCATAAATTGTATATTTGTGTAATTTTTAGAATAAATAACATAAATACCAACCTTTTTGAAGTAACTACACTCTCTCCCACTTTTTAAATTACTTACTCTCTCTCCCTATTAATATATATAACATAGCCGCCATATACATAACATTCTGTGTATATGTTGGGATTTTTGTAATATGTTTAGAGAGTTGAGATTTTTTGTAATATTGGAAACATAAATTGTGTATTTGTGTAATTTTTAGAATAAATAACATAAATACCAGCCTTTTTGAAGTAATTACACTCTCTCCCACTTTTAAATTACTTTACTCTCTCTCCCTATTAATATACATAACATAGCCGACATATACATAGCATTCTGTGTATATGTTGGGATTTTTATAATATGTTTAGGGAGTTGGGATTTTTTGTAATATTGAAAACATAAGTTGTGTATTTGTATAATTTTTAGTTTTTAAAACTCAAGGTATTTATATGAATTGGTACTAATTTAATATTTTTTTGTTATTTATTTCATATACTGAAGATTCTTAAAATGTAAAAGAAATGAAAATGATGGCTTTCATATTTTCATATACGTATTAAAAGTACTATTTTTGAAGGAATGAAAATTATTTAGTCATAAAACAATTTTTTTTCTTTTAAATATTAACAAAATGATCTAATATTACAAATGGA
Organism: Capsicum annuum; assembly: GCF_002878395.1. Taxonomy (NCBI): domain Eukaryota; kingdom Viridiplantae; phylum Streptophyta; class Magnoliopsida; order Solanales; family Solanaceae; genus Capsicum; species Capsicum annuum. The sequence goes on from NC_061116.1 coordinate 177,891,615, forward strand.
TAGTTGAAATAGTACCCAACCAAATATCGCTTGCTTTTTGTGAGTTTAGTATGAGGAAAGGATATACATTGGTGTTTAATTATACAATAAGATAAAATATAGTATAATAAAAATAAAATATAAAATAAAAAAACGAAATTAAAAATAATAAATTTCTATTTTCTAAAGTTTTTGCCTATGTTAACTTTGTGGATTTACTTGATTTGTTTATGAAATTTACTTGGGGAAAATCCGCAAGATGAATTCATTTTTTTATTATCTTTTTATCAAAAAGCTTTGCTTAAAATTTTGTAGGTGATCTACATACGAATTAAAATTTTTAGGTGATAATTACCTTTAAGATTTTTCTATTGAATTTTGCTTGACAAAAAAAATTTTAAGATTTTCTCCTTCAAATTTTGTTTTTTAGAAAAATTTGTAGGTTTTCCATCGAATTAGTTTGTTTGAAAAACTTGTAGAGAATTAGATTACCGGTAAATTCTTTTGTAATTTTTTTTTTTAAAAATAAAACATTACGTAATTTAGATTTTTCTTGTAATTTATAAGACGTGGGTTTGAATAAATGAACTTGAAGAATTAAATAGATTTATAATTAAGAAAATAAAAGATTTTAACAACATGACATGCCAAGTAGGATAGAATAATGTTTTTCAAGCGTTAAGTATTTTTTGAGGAAAATAGAAATAGTTGGGTGATATTTTTAATCTAAAAAAACAAAAGTGATATTTGTAGGCAATTGTAAATACATGGGTGGCTATCCATGGAAATTACTCGTGTATTTTAACTGGTATATTAGAGGATAATTCAAATTAGCCTTTTGAATTATTTACATAATAGGAAGTCTCAATAATTAATTTTGTGGTCCCTACTGTATTTATATTAAATTATCTCTTATTTTTTATGCCCTAACCTAAGAATTCAAGTCTCTATTCAGTACCTCCATTGGCTGTGAATTTGGAATCAGAGCGCAGATTCGAAGACGTATTCCCTTCAAAATATTTGCTCACACTTCAAGAGGCATTGATGATTAATTTTAAGCATCCTCTGCATGAACTATGTGTTTATATCGGTTGTAGCATTCTTTATATGAACTATGTATTTATGTTGGTTGTGTATAATTCATTTAAGCAATATGATTCTCGTATGCTTTTGCTACGTACTATTTTCCAACACAAACCATACAGTGAGCTATGATAATTTTTCTCGTTTGACTTTATATTTATCCAAGTACATTGAGTTTCGACAAACATGCATCCACCTCTGGTGTGCCCTTGTCCTCTAACGAAGTTTCCTTTACGAGATGTTGTAAGGACAAGCATCTTATCGAAGAAATGCAGATATATCCCCTACAACTGCAACTTGATCAAATAGTTTGGAAAACAACAACGGACTTAATATCCCCTACAATTGGTTTTACTAACATTCTCTGTCACCTCTTCGCCTTTCCAACAGGACCAATTACCAAGTTTATCCTCGACGTTACAAAACTGAAAACATGTCCTAATATTGACCACTTGATATATTTCCTCTCTAGGAATGGCATCCAATATCTTGTTCTTAAACCTCCAGTTAGGAGTAAACCATATAAATTGCCTTTTTCATTTTTCACATGTTCGCAATTGAGACATTTGTTTCTCAAGGGCTGTTTCTAGAGCTATGGAGAGTCACAATTCCATCTGAATTGCTGGGGGGTTAATCTCCCATTGCCTGTTGCTTGAACATTTGGTGTTGAAAAAAGACAAAATTTCAAACCAAGTTGAAATTAATGCTCCCTATCTGAGGTCATTTATCTTTGCAGGCAATATACACTCTTTACATCTACAAGATGTCCCTCTTCTTTCCAAAGTTTCATAAGAGCCTACGAATTTTCTGTAGAGGCAGAGCATGATCTTGCCAAGATTTTTGAGTCTATTCCTGCTCTCGAGAATTTCTGCTGGGAACACGAACATGTCCAAGTAATGTTGCTTCATGAGTTAATTGTAATGCAATTTCGTAGATGTACCATCTTTTGGGCTTTGAGTCATCCTAATTTTGGACATTTTTTTCCTAGGGCATGGTTGGACCAGCTGAAGTTATACCAACAAGGCTTCCGTCTGCTCTTAACTGTCTTAAACGCCTTTACATATCTTGCATTTCTCTGGGAGATTTCTTTGATCTTTCGTTTGCTCTTTGCTTGATAAGAAGCTCCTCAAATTTAGAAGACATTGAAATTTTGGTTGTTAACGATGTTTGTTTTCTCTCTTTTATGTGTTTTTTGTATGTAATGACTTTCTTATTCTGCATGGATCTTCAACTTTAAATTTAGGCTGATGGGTTTTTCTTGATCTTTCTTAGGTGTTTGATGATATTGGTGGTGACTATTACGAATCTGTACCCCAGGATATTGTTGATGAGATTCCTACAAGCTTCTCAGACATGACATTTAATCGCCTGCGGACGGTTAAGATTTACAATGTAACAGGAAAAATGGCTGAAATGCAGCTTATGAAGGTTTTATTGGCAAAGTCTCCAGCACTGATCAGAATGGTAATCCAGCCCTATGAAATGATGAAAGACAAAAGATCTTTTAACGTACTTGCTGAGATAACAAAATTTCAGCGGGCATCATCTAAAGCAGAAGTTGTGTTTAATGTAGATTAGTATCCGCTTGATCTTAACGAGTCTTTAATCAGATCTTTGGCTAAATCGTTTTGAAAGTTAAAAATGTAAATAAAAACGAATAATGATGCAGTAGTAGGGTTGTGTTTTGCCTATGCCTTTAGGTACTTGAAGAATCGGCTTGGGAACATATTAGTGAACCTGGAAGAATGTTTTAACTAATATGTTTCATAATGCTTAGTAAAAAATGGTTTTTACACCGGAAAAGGTTCAAAAATACCCATGAATTATCTGAAATAGCTTAAAAATGCCCCTCGTTAGATTTTTGGCTCAAAAATATCCCTCCGTTAAATATTTGACTCAAAAATACCCCTCTATCTAACGGAATTCGGAAAAGGATAAAAAATACCCCTGAACTATCTGAAATGGCTAAAAAATACCTCTCTATTAAATATTTGGCTTAAAAATACCCCTCACTTTAACGAAATTCCACCAAGCATGCCACCTAGATAAAAAAAAACCACGAGACTATGCCACATTACTATCCACATGTAAAATGTTAGTATTTTTTAATTATATGACATTCCTTTCTTCTTTTTTTTTTTTCTTTGCAAAGCAGTGAAACGAAAAAACAAAAAAAAAAAATCAATCTTTTGCTAATTACTTCATTAGTGTTTTAAAAGTTCTAGATTTCACCTATTCATTATTGTTTTAAAAGTTCTAAATTTTATCTTGTTATTGTCGTTTGGGATGAGGGACAACTTGATCTTGATCTGATATTGACTCGGAGGAGGAGCTAGAATTTTAACTTTTAAGCTAGCAAATGTTGATGTACTAATAATTGAGTTGAATTTACTACATGCAAATTCTTTTTCAAAATAAATGAATTTCTTTTAACACTTGTTTAATCATTTGAAATGAATTCATTTTTCTAAATTCAGTTTTGATGAATAATCTTATTATTTTTAGAACAAGTTTAAAAAGAAGTAAAATGATACTTAATATTGATAAATTATTATTTAATTATGCCATTCCTTAACTTTTTGAAGATGTGTGCCACATTCAAAGATTCATTAATTTTAGATTAGAGCAGGTATTTATTACATCATTTTAACATAAGCATTTTGAGTAAAAGCTAGCAAAGTCAAACACATCTTTTGAGTAACTAATTTGAAGTCTAGTTTGAAATTTGTTACTTTTACGAGTAAATCTTAATTTTAACTTTTATACTGGCCTAATAATTAATGAGTTTATCAGTTTAATAAGACTCTTTTGTTGGGTTTCACACTTTTAAATCTATTAACAGGAAAAGACTTATTTTTTAGATGATCAAAAGAATTTGATAATAACGATGTTACATTTAATAAATTTTTTTTTTAAAAAATATTATGTAACGATCGTTTGTCTACTTTGATTAAAAATGAAAAAGCCGTGTAAATTTTATCTGTTTCACTGATGTTTTTACATAAAAATAAAAATAAAAATAAAGAAGAAATGAATATCATATAATTAAAAAATACTAACATTTTACATGTGGATAGTAATGTGGCATAGTCACGACATGATTGGTTGAATTTCATTAAGGGGAGGGGTATTTTTGAGTTAAATATTTAACAGAGGAGTATTTTTGAGCCATTTCAAATAGTTCAGGATATTTTTGATCTTTTTTCAAATTCCGTTAGAGGGAGGAGTATTTTTGAGCCAAATATTTAACGGGGGATATTTTTGATCCAAAAATCTAACGAGGGGCATTTTTGAGCTATTTCAGATAGTTCAGAGATATTTTTGAGCCTTTTCCGTTTTTACATTGATGTCTGTTCTTGAATGATCTATGATTTGAGACTTTGATTGTTTATTTCAACGTTATGTTGTGTTAAATCCCCTTTGCCAAGCTTGAAGCATTTTCTCCACAAACAAGACTCAAAGTAGTTGCAGAAGTAACAAAGTTTCCAGGGGCATCAATTGAAGCAGAAGTTGGCTTAGACTGGAATCCTGTTTGAGCAGACCACGATTTTGGATAAAATGCTTTGACAATTTAAGATGAATAGATTAAATTAGATGTCGAGGCAGTAGTAAAATATGTCTTTTTTCCTGTTTGGCGATTGACAGATTGAGATAAGACTTGGATGTTTTTGACTTAGCTTGTTTGTCACTGTGAGTCTGTGACAATATTGCTCAGGGTTTAAGTTTCACTCGTCATTAGATTCATCTATGAAATGAGACATGGCTTGAATTAGCACCGATTAATTCTCTACTTGATGTCGAGTTTGCAGTCACTGCTTAAAACAAGGGAGTATTTGACGTTAAATTTAAGTTTAATACATTGTCAGTGTAAATGATTCTTTATACTATCAAATCCTTCAAAGTTTTTACCGGTAAACCTCGTTAAGACATGAGATTTGAAGTCTTAAAAGTAAGATATATTAATACTTACTACAACAGGTAAGATGACCAAATTGTATAAAAATTATTTATATAAAATGTATATTACTTTCTTTACCTCATTAGGTTCGGTGAGATATCTCTCTATATTTCCTTCTGGTAAGATAGATGGTTAGTAAACTAATACTATAAAGCTATGCAAATTCTAATAGTAAAGCTATCAGTACAAAAATTAAAAAATAAAACAGAAATCAAAGTTATTAAAGCTACTCTGGTTTGATGTTAAATTTTGCCGAATTGGAAAACTTTTTTCTCCTTGTAGCTATTGATTTCAGTTGATTATCTTAGTACTTATTAGAAGCAAAAGACAATGTGATCCTTGTTTTTGTTCATTTAGTCATTTTGAATAATCGATCTTAACAATATTCTGGATGCATGAAGTATTGAAGGTATTCTTGCTTTAAATTATGCACGACATGGATATTAAGAGGCTATAGAGTTGTGGCATGCCAATTTAACAATGTAAAAACAATTGTGTACTCTGCCCAGACAGTTTTGAGATTCCTTACTTATTGTACTTTTTGTTTATTTTTCTCAAATTCTTGTTGCAACCATTTAATATTATGCCTCCAAATGGAGAAAAGCAAAGTTTACCTCCCCGATGTACGTAGGAACCTTCCTGATAGTGCAATCGATGACATCCTAACGAGATTATCTTTATGAGATGTTGTGAGGACAAACATCTTATCGGAAAAATGGAGACATAACTAGTGCAGACTTCCATGAAACTTGATGAATGCCTTAGGAAAACAACAGAGGACTTAAAATCTCGTATAATTGGCCACACCGCCTCTTCTACATTCTCCTTTATATTATTATATATTGATTGATTTTCGTATATAATGACTTTCTTATTCTGCATGCTTATTAGATCTTAAATTTTTCTTCTTGATCTTTCTTGTGTATATTGGTCCAGAGGAGGCGTACTATGAACCTGTGCCTCGAAATGTTGTTGATGAGATTCTTGCAAACTTCTCGAATATGACTTTTAATAACCTGAGAACAGTTATGATATACGATGTAGTAGGAGCAGAAGCTGAAATGTAGCTTATCAAGGGTTTATTGACCAAGTCTCCAACAGTACAGATCAAAATGGTAATTGAGCCTCATAAGCCTCATAAAAAATCTCGCGAAGAACTCACAAAGATAAGAATTTTCAGCGGGCATTGTCTAAAGCCCAAGTTTTGTATTAATGATCCTCAGCTAAAATGTTTTCGAAGTATAAATAGAAAAAAATGTTGATGTAGTGGTAAGGCTGTGTTTTGCCTTTCCCATAAGGTAGTGAGAAGACTAAACATATTGGAAGTTATCAATCAATTAGTTACCAGTTAGTTAGTTAATGGTAGTTGGTTACTGTTACATTGAGCTACTGTACAATATAGTTAATAGTTAGGTAGGTAGCTGATGATGTGGAACCGAGTGGTGATCTTGCAATCAAGTGCTGTAAATGTGATGTAGTTGAGCTAAGATTCCTCTAGACAATTCTAGAAGGTATACTATAGTCTATAAATAGAACTTGCATCAGTTAGTTGCAGGTAATGTAACAGTTTCTCCAATACTTGAACAATGAGCAATTATGCTTCTATGACTTCTTTTTTCTCTTTATCTCTGTAAACTTCTCATGGTATCAGAGCTTAGGTTGTAGATACTAGAAGATAGAGATTAGATCTCTATTTAGCTGACTCTCTTAGAGTGTATTCATTGAATTTACAATGGCGAAAGATCGATCAGAGTGATCCCTTGTTCATTGGAGCTTCAGATGTATCTGGAGCTACATTGATTCTAATCAAACTGATTGGATCAGAAAACTATGGAATATGGAGCAGATCTATGAGGATCACATTGCTGGGGAAGAGGAAGTTTGGTTTTGTATCTGGTGTGTACAACAAGGACTTGTATAGAGAGTAATTACATGAGCAATGGGAGACCTGCAATGCTATAGTGTTTTACTGGCTGATGAGTTCAGTTAGTGAAGATTTATTGAGTGGAATTGTGTATGCAACAAGTTCATATGGATGGTGGGAAGATCTAAAGAATAGGTTTAACAAGGTGAATCATATGAGAGTGTATCAATTACACAGGGAGATTAATACCTTATCACAAGGTACTGATTCAGTAGCTACTTATTTTACCAAGATAAAGAGTTTATAGAATGAGTATGATGCAGTAATCCCTTTTCCCTCATGTGAATGTCTAAGCTCCAAGGATTATACAGACCACCTATCTAAGCTAAGGTTAATACAGTTTCTGGGAGGCCTAAATAATTCCTATGATCAAGCTAGAAGACAAATTCTATTGAAATGAGTCATACCTACTCTAAACCAGGCTTATGCTATGATAGTAGAGGATGAAATTCAATAACTTGCCTGCAATTCTACTCAAGTGATAAGTCTGATCCACTTGCAATGCAGGTGAATAGAAACTTAGAAGTAACTTATAGAAATCAAAACTATATAGAGGCAAAAAGTGTGACTACTGTCACTTAAGTGGGCACACAAGAGAGAACTGTTATAAGTTGATTAGGTATCCTGCTGATTAGAAGTTGAGAAGAAAAGCAATTAATAATACTGGAGGATCAAAAGGTTTCATTTACCATGGTCATGGTGGTGGACATGGTAATTAGGAGTATGAGAAGCACAATAATCATGAAAACCAGCATGTGAGTCAAGCTAATGCTCAGTATTCATTTAGTGGTAATACAAGTTATATAGATTCCACCAGTCAGGGAGATCATAAGGAGATCAACAATACAGTAGCTAAGGGATAATGTTTTATAGAAGGAGAATATAAACAGATAATGGAACTTCTGAACAAGGATCATCAAGACATAAATCCGACTAACATGTCAGGTATAGATACATGTCTATTTTGTCATGCTAAGCAACAGGAATGGATAGTAGATTCTGGTGTAACTCATCATATTGCAGCAGATAATAAAGTAGTTCACATAATAAATAAGACATCTTAAATATGGGTGAATAAAATGAATCTTCCAAATAGATCAACGGTGGATATAACTTATACAAGAAAGGCACTAATTTTCCAAGATGAGTAGTAAAGTATGTGTTGTTTGTCCCTGATTTTAGACTAAACTTGTTATTATTTTCCAAGGTCACTAGATAGATGTCATGTTTTGTGTCCTTTTATCCTGAATTCTGTGTGTTTCAGGATCTCTATAATGGTGGGGTGAAAGGGATTGGTAGAGAAAAAAAAGGTTTATACAACCTCAAAGGCCTCAAAGGTATGCTTGAGAAGAAGATTAACTATAAGAGTCCAAACAAGTTGGTAGCAAGTATCACTACACACAACAGTAATGTGTGGTACAAAAGACTTAGACATCCATCTATTCAAGTGTTGAGGTCATTAGATCTTTTAACTCATAATAAAGATACTAAATTGTTGAATAAATGCAATATCTGTCCATTAACTAAGCAGACTAGGTTGTCATTCCCTATTAGTGAGACTAAGTCAAATGAATGTTTTGATATTGTGCACATGGACTTGTGGGGACCTTATAAAACCCCTACTTTTGATAAAAAGTTCTATTTCATGACTGTTGTAGATGATTGTAGTAGGAATACTTGGATTCATTTACTACAACTTAAATCGGAAACTGTTGTGGCTCTTAAAAGTTTTTTTGGTAATGATTAAGACTCAGTTTAGAACTTGTGTTAAAGTCCTAAGAACTGACAATGGTACCGAGTTCTTCAATACTTAGTGTAATGATTTGTTCCAGTCTCTAGGGATAATACGTCAAAGCAGTTGTCCTTATACACCACAACAGAATGGTGTGGTGGAAAGGAAGCATAGAAAATCCTAAACATAGCTAAAGCTATCAGGTTTCAGTCACACATGCCTATCAAGTATTGGGGCTTGGCTGTTAAGGCAGCTGTCTACCAAATAAACAGATTACCATCATCTTCTATTGATGGTAAAAGTCCATATGAGGTACTATTCTCTAAACCACTTTCCTTAGCACACTTAAGAGTGATAGGATCTTTGTGCTATGCTTCAACATTGCCTAGAGGTGACAAAGTTACTGAAAGAGCACAATCAACAGCATTAATAGGTTATTCTACTACTTGATCTACGATTGAAGCATATTAGGATAAAATGGATAATCTATTTGATGTAGAATATGTTGAAGGAATTGCTCAAAAACCCATTGGTAGCCTTTAAGTATTATGATTTAGTTTCATTTCATAAATTTCACAACACTTACATGAACTGCAAGATATGGATTATCTATTTTTTTAAAACACAGGGATTGCAGTCTTTTTGTTGCCACTTACGCCGAGTATTTGAGTGATGGATTACAAGTACCAAATGATGAACTTGATGCCAGATTACTCCGCAAAAATATGATGGTCTTTTATGGAAATACAGAGAAAAGAAAGCTCAGAAATTGTACGCAAGCGATATTAAAGATCCACGATGACCAAAGCCGAATTCCATAGCACCGGATGAAGAACAACTTATCCATATTGAGTAGATCTTTATAGCTTGAGTCTGTCAAAGTAATAACCTCTCCTTGGTAATTGTTATTCATTTATTTGTAGAGTAGATCATTTGTACCCATAATGATTTTTTTACATTTCATTTATTTGTTGAGTTATTTTATGTAATTTTTGAAGGCTTCGATTTATTTTATGTTGTCTATGAATATAATTTAATTCTTAGTTTTGAACTTATTGATTGAAATAGAATATTAGATTCAAATATCGTAACAGATAATACATCTGTTGCAACAGACGACATATCTGTTGGAAATTATAAAATAGATTTAGACATATATTACAACATGTAGGTCATCTATTGTAAATTATCAAACAGGTCTTTCTACTTTTTTGATTTGTTCCAATAGATCACCTATCAGTTGGAACAGATAGACTATATGTTGCAGCATATTGTATATCTGTTGTGACAGAGACTGAGCCATCTACATAATAAAATAGATGATCAAACTTTTGCAACAAATAATCAATTTATCACAACAGATAAACTATTTGTTACAACAGATAGACAATCTGTTGGATTATGAAAAAATCAACTTTGGTCAAACATAAAAAATTGTTATGGTGTTTGTCTTTGTACATCTTCTTCTTTATATACAGGCTCCAAGTATTTAGTTAGTACCCCATAATCCCAAACCTCTTGCATCCTTTTCACAACGGTGTCGTAAAGATCAAATATTTCTGTGCCAATCAGTAAACATTTGATATATGCAAGTGCATACGGCCCACACTTGGCATCGATTTTATTTTTTTGAAGCTGCATGCCCTTGTTTCGACCTTTAAAGTCCCATGATTTCTTCTTTAATACTTCTGTTGGAAAATGATCCATCAGTTTACTCTGCCTCAACCAGCTGGGGAGCAACTCCAACAGTGGCTGTATGTGGTTAAAAAAGCACCATCATCGAAGAAGGTAAGTTGCAGTCATAAACCTTAATCTTTCCCTCCTCGAGAAGTATCTCAACAATGAGAAAATATTTGACTTCCATGTTCATGACTGCAAGAATTCTCATTGCCTTGGTCCAGCTCTTACCGTGTGGATATGGTCTCTTCCCTCTAACATAGTTAATCATATCTTTCTCCCATTCGTACATAGAAACTAACCAATCAAGTCCCGGGCCACTGGGAGTTTCAGCTAGATCCTTGAGATCATTGTACCTATTCTTGAAATTATTGTAGAAGTTGAGGACTATTATTCTATTGGCAACATCATAAGCATCCGGGTGCGCTAATTGCCTGCCCCTCATGAGACAGAGAAATTCATCAACATACTGTGATATAAGAAGACAATTTTTAAATAGGTTAGTAATTGTAAAGAAGAGAAACATAGTGGAAAGATGCAACGGATGGTTCATTTGTTCCAGAGGGTTCTCTGAATCTTTTCATAGATTACCCAGCTAACGCAACTTATGCAACAAATGTTTAATCTGTTGCAACAGAACAACCATCAGTTATGCCAAAATACTAGCTGTTGCAATAGATGACACATTTATTGCGTAGATTCTTCTTCATGGAGTAGATTAGAAGGATAGGTTAGGAAAAGTAAACTTACCTTATCCACGTACCACTTATGCATAACTGCTATACTCCTGAAGTATTGGTTATCAAACATATGCATGGTGTATTCTTCTACAGGTTTTTTCTTCTTGGCATTTCCCAATTCTGTTCTCTCTTGGTCATCAAGTGTCGCGTATATATCCACCTTCTTCTATGGCCCCGAAACTTCAACAACTTTTGGAGTGGGAGGAGTTGCAATTTTTTTTGTTTTTAGGATGGAGAGTATTTGGTTAATTTTTCTTTTCTTCCTCCTAACCGCCACTGTAGGAGTGTATGGCTCCCTCACTTTCTTGGATGGTATGACACCCCTCTTGGATTTTAATTCCTCGGCAGCTTCAGAGATAGCCTCTAGTTTTTCAAGAATTTTATCCTGTCTGTCCTTGCACATTTTACATTTCCAATGAGAACATGAAGGTGAAGAAAGGTGAGAGGGACCACTGTGAGGGTAGAAGGGACCGATGTAAGGGTGAGAGGGACTTGTGTAATGGGTGATTTCAAACATATTTATTTTTTCTTGAGCATCAACATGCTTATCATCACAACTGGCAGCAGCATCAACATTAGGATGAATGACACCAACATCAACAACTCCACCAGCAACACCCTCAGAAAAAGCACCCGGATTTGTTGCAGTAGGTTGGTCATAAAGAGCTTTAACATTAGGCTGACCATGCCTAACCGCTCTTCTTATGGCTGTAGATCCAGCCAATTCCTTCTTTATTAACTCCACTGTTAGGTCTGTTATTGTGTCAACAAGACCTAGAATAATAAAAGAAGTCATCCCCAACTCCTGCTCAGTAGGCACGATCCAGGGATGCACAACATATAAAAAAAGACAAATATATTTAAATCATATAATAATAATTTGTGGTCAGTTGGGTTGCATATTTACACATTCAACTTATGCAATAGATGATCTATATATCACAATAACTTATCTATATGTTGCAATAGATGGGTAATATATTGCATCATATTATCCATTTATTGCATAATTTGCAGTAAATGGGTAATCTGTTAAGTTTGGTTCAGAAAATTAAAGCAACAGATGGTTAGTTTTTTGTGAAATATGGATCATCTGTCATAACAGATTACTCATCTGCTGTACCAGTTGTAATAGACGGGTAATCTATTACAATAGATGACCCATCTGTCACAACAGATATCGCATTTATTTCAATATCTTTCTTTGAGCCAAATTATTTTACTCAAAAAAAGACATACTGCACATCCGGAGGGTTAAAGAGATCAGGCTCATTAACTCTTATGTTTCTCTTTGCAACCAACCACCTAAGGATCCTTGGATGAGAAACCTTATCCGGGTAATCCTTGACCTACTTTTAAGCATAGGAATAGCTTTAAATGCCTAAGCCTAAAATGTGTAAATAGGAAGTAGCAAAAAAAAAAGTTATAATAATTATTCAATATAATATAAAATAATGGATGAGTAATCAATTAGTGATTAAATTTACCATGAAAGCCCAAGGAAAGTCGTATAATGTGATCGTCTGTGGGGATAGCTTCATTAGTAAATATTTGGTAGTCAAGTTATAGCTGTCATATCCTAGGGATAATCGTTGAATTTCTCAAAATCATCAACAAGTGCCATCAAATCATCTTTTATGACTTTCTTGACGTCTCTTGTCAATATAACGAAATGGGCAAACCAAACCAAGAACAATTGCTCCCTGTACTGCTTTGGTATGATTTTATCCTTGAGATCTTCTATCAAATTTGCCACTTTATAGCTACGTCCAGCAATGTCCAACAACCCATTTATTTTTTCCTTGCGTTTGTTGGTTTTGGTGGGTAGTTGCTTGGACAATGCCTTACTTCTATTTGATAGTGATGGTGGTTTGGATGTCCTGCTTAGCTTGGACCTTATGTGGGGTGTTTCCTTGGTGATAGGTTCTTCTGGATGATCGCATCTCAAGCCGTCACTATGGTAAACTCTTTCAAGACAAAACAAATCGGCATGCCACAGTAGTTTATCCAGATTTCATCTATCTTTTTTCCCCCTCCTTCGAATCTTTATTATCCCCCGCATACTTGATCCTACGCTTGAGAAGATCATATACCATGCTTATTTGGAAACGAGCAGTGTGGTCCTTAGAAAGTTCAAGATAGTGTCCAAAGCAGCTCTTCTTAAAAAGTCCGTCTATGTTTTCATTCTTCACAGTTTTCTTAAATTCATCAAAAGGTTTCCCCAACTAACATTTAAGTACAAGATCATCAGTTAGTTCTGCAGGGTCATTTATCAGCATTATAACTTGAAACCTATCAATACTAATAGTTTTGACCGCCTCATACTGGGATTTCGATCTTAATTCATGCCCTATTGGTGATACATTATCATCATGTTGATAATCGTCCTCTTTCTTATTTTGTACTTTTTTCTCTTCTTGTTCATCTTCTTCTTATTCCTTCTCACTTTTATTTTCCTCACCAGTCTATATATACCCTTCTCTACCTCCCTTTTCATAACTTTACTCAGCTTCATTTTTCCCCGATGGAGATTGTTCAAGAAGTTCCTTCGAATCTGTCTGTACTCTAGCCTTGTTTGTTGGGTGGTCAGAAGTTGATCCATTTTAAATTTCTGTTCTTTTGGGAGACATCTTTTAGCTACTAACAACTGAAAAATAAAAAATACATTACATTTGATATCCACATAAATTTTTAAAAAAAGGTAACATAAATTTTAATAAATTATTATACGCCATGTTACAAAAAAATACTCTAACAGATAACCCATCAGTTGGAACAGATGGGGAATCTGTTTGAAGACCTATTTAATATCTCCCAACAGATGTTCCACCTGTTGCAACAGATGGACCACCAAGACCACCACCAATGCCACCAAGACCACTAATAACACCACTAAAAGCGCCAAGACCATGCCCAATACCACCACCACCACCACCAAGACCACCAATGCCACCAATACCCGCATCAATACCACCAAGACCACCACCACCACCACCACCAATGCCACCAACACCAACACCAAAACAACCGACACCACCACCAAGACCACCAATACCGACACCACCACCAACAACCACCAACAATACCACAAATACCATCCAACAATACCACGACAGTCAATGAAAGACTGATGCCAAAACTAGGGTTTTCTCGAGTTCTTTCAATATTTTTTAGCATTAAAACTCAAAATTCTTACCCATTCTAGAAGGTAGTACAACTAAAAGTCTTCTTTTTCATCATTAGATAAAAAGCCCTAATTTTCAGAATAATGAACAAATGTAGAACTCTTCTCCAACTGTGTTACCTGTGAAGACAGAGAAAACGATGGATACAAGTGAGAATGAAGTAAAAAATAACAACTATGTGGTCGGAAATAGGAAGAAAATCCTTCTGTTTTAAATGGTTGAGCAATATTCTGAGTAGTTGTTGTCTGTATTGTAGAGAGAGAAAGAAAAAAGTGAGAACTTGAGATTTGAAATGATGAAACATTTTTCCTGCAAATGAATGATTTGTATTAGGTTGATTTGTATTTTTTGGAAAAGAATGACAAGTTTTAAAATTGTTAATTTGGTCTGAGTTGATGTTAATTATTTTTTAAAATCAATTGCAAATAAATCTGTTGCGACAGATGACTAAGCTATTGGAAATGTTAAACAGATATTGATATCTGTTGCAACAGATGACATATCTGTTTGAAAATTCTTTTTTATTTAATTTGAAAGCAATCTTCTGTCCGAAAGAATAAAGATAAAATACTACTAAGGCGGTAAAAAATATTTCTTGGTTAGCTCCATTTTGCAAAATAGATACATTGAAAGCTTTTTAAGGTTTTCTAACATAAGTCTTGACTAGACGAGGGGATAACTAGACGAGGATATTTATTTATAGACTATGACTAGCACGTATTTTGAAAATAATTATTTAATTAATAAAATAATAGAAAATTAGATTTTATGCAATTAAATGAGCCTAAACAAGTCATGTGATCTTATGAGAGTTCACGTAAATTGAAGGTGGTGATCAAAGATGTATGAGGTGATGACTTGTAATTGAACAAATAATAAGTTGTGGTTGAACAAATGAATTTTCCACAACATACTTGTGCTTTGGGCAAACATTATCCTGAGGATGTTGGTTGTACAACCACTACCCATCATCACACATCTTGGATCACCTTCTACAATTTACGTGGACTCTCATTCGATCACATGACTTATTTAAGCTCATTTGATTGCATAAAATTCAACTATTTATTATTTTATTAATTAATTATTCAATTTTTTCTTAATATACAACGAAGGGCAATAAACGAATACAGTATATTATTGACAAGGCTTTGCGTCTGTGATTTACACTGGACACAATTGATGAACCTCTATAAACCATGATAGTTACTGAATTGGTGACATAATGCAACATATAACAACAAACTTGCTTGTCGTCATTGTAAATATATGATTTATTCAATCGATCGTGCATTCAGTCTAAAAATTATAGAGAACAACTTCTATAATATTTGCCATCGACCTCTATAAATTAGGACAATAGCTGAACTGGTAACACAATCAACTGTTTAATCTAACAAGACAATGGAATAACTGAACATAATTTCATCAATAAATGTCACCATTGACATGCCAAATATATATAATTTAATTATCCATAAAAAAATCATTAAAAACAAAAAATCATTAAGAAAATTATTTGTTCCAAACCACCGCACTACATGTTATCATCATTGAGTTCCTTAACAATTCCCATCACATCCACTTCATTTTCTTCATATTTTTTCTCCTCTTTTTCTACTTCTTTTTTCTCATTTTCTTCTTCTTCTTCTTCTTCTTCTTCTTCTTCTTCATCATCATCATCATCATCATCATCATCATCATCATCATCATCATCGTCATCATCATCATCATCATCATCATCATCATCATTATCATCATCATCTTCTCTTCTTTAATATTTTTGTCTTCCTGTTCAGCTACTCCTTCTTCATTAACTGTATTCTCATTTTTCTCTTCTTATATATTTTTCCTTATTTTCTGCCTCTTCTTTAGCTTTCCTCTCCTCATTTTTTTTCTTTTTCTTCTTCTTCTTCTTCTTCTTCTTCTTCTTCTTCTTCTTCTTCTTCTCTTTCGTTTCTTCTTATTTCTTCTTTTCTTTATTTTTTTCAACTGTTGCAGCAATGTCAGTCACTACAACTACAAGTTCTTCAAGATTTACTTGATGCCGGCTACGAGGGGGACTGTCGAGGTGCACTACTTTGTTTTGAAAGGATTACAAAAATTATGCAAGAAAATTAAATTGGAAGAATAAAAAATAAATTAGTTTACCTTCAACTTGATGCTTCTTCTTATTCTTCTCGATTCTCCTCAACCCCTCATCTCTAACAAAATAAGCAATATCCAGAACACTTTTCTCGAGCATAGCAACAAGCTCATGCAGGTCATCATCATTAGAAGCGTCGGGTGTAATTTTATGTCCATTTGAACCAGCATTATCAAAAGCACGTGCTGGACTTAGAGCATAATTGTGACTACATAAATCTTAGTCTTCATCTGCGACCTTCGCTGATGAAGTCAGTATAGTCACGCCTTTTAGCTGCGTCGTCAAGGCATCGATGGGCGTATCTTTAAATTTATCCATGTATGACTTAAATATTTTCATGTTTCTCTGCTCCATCACATGAATGGTAGGGGTAAGGTATGGGTGCACAATCTATAAAAAAATAAATATAAATTACACGACATTCACTAATATAATAATATTAGTATCATATTATAATAAGTTAAATTTTACCTTTGAGTTGTTTTCTTTGTACTTAAATGGGTCTTATTCCATTATGTTGTCACACTGTGATGTGTGACATCTAAGAAGACGGGGAATGGTCAAAATATTATCCAACGACTTACCGACGTACCTTCCCAGGTGAGGAAAGGCCTCATATATCGAACCCTACAATCAATAGAAGCATATGTAAATCTACATGGTCTAGGTATTATTACATAAATAGGTCAGATTCTATATTAAATCAATAAGATGGTAGATTATAAGTACCAAAAATGCTCAGAGAAAGACATATAACGTGTATGATGAATTATTCCTCTTTACAAATGCTTCTTTCTACATGGTCAAATCAATCTTCTTATTCAGATAGCTTAATGTCATCTCAAACGACTCAATTCCCCATGGATACCCCCCGAAGAAATCTAAATTAGCCGCCATTTTGATGTGGTCTGAATCCACCTTCTTAGACAGGCCCTTTGCTAGCAGCATCGAGTGCACGAACCAAACCAAAGTGCACTTTAACTTTTGTTGATTAGTCAACCTATTACCTTTGATCAAGCTAACCAACCTTGAGGCAGTAATGCTCTTGTTCTTCGTCACCTTAAAATGAGAGCTTTTGCTATTTTTGAGGACTTTGTTCATTTTTTATTCACGGGAATATGCTGAACAATTCATCCTCGTAATTAGAGCAAATTCCTTTAAGCTGAAATAATATGGCTTACCGTTCACACAAAACTAAATTCCATGTAGTTTTTTATTATTTTTGATACGTCGTAGCAACACATAATGGACCATCTGTCTATGAAACTTAAAATGTTTTGGCATATGCCTTAAGTGTCCGAAACTAGTCTTCTTAAAATCAGCATACAACTTTAGTTCAACAAGAATCTTTCCATCCAAGTTGTTAGGCCGTACGACTCAACGGAGATATCTCTCGCACAAATTGGCAAGGATAGGGGATCCTCCTCCTTCCTTTCTCTACTAATCTCCTGTCCTCATCTTCACCGCTATAACTTTGACTTTCTTCTTCGCTTTTCCCTTCACTATCCTCAACATCATCACTCTCATGAGCACTACTTTCGTCATATTCAAAAATATCGACAAGGATTTTTATTCAATTTTTGACTCGGATTCATCGACTACAGCTTTTTTCCTCTTTGAAGTTTTGGAAACTTCTTCGGCTTTTTGCTTCCTACTGCTAGAAACAGTGGAAGCAGGCCTTTTAACTGATCTATGAACTCTCATCATTTATGATTTACAACAAAAAATGAATTTATAGTGGTCGATTTATCGATCACTGGTCTATCAATAAAAATGGAAAAATACAACAAAAATAAATCTGCAGTGGTCAATTTATCGATCACTGGTCTGTTAAGAAAAATAGGAAAATGCCTCAGATCAAATATGCAAATCAAGTTTCAACTTCTCCAGATATTGGCAGTGCGATTCACAGCAACAAGAATACCATTAAAATGGGTCCAATTCAGTACAACAAATTCAAAATCAATATGCAATATAAATACAAATTTTTTTTAGTCATTATCCAAAGCAAAACATGATTAAACATGCGAAATCGATAATGTTAACTAACAAAACTCAATTTTTGACTAAAAGAACCCAAACACAAAGCGGAAATAAAAAAATATACTAAAATAGATCTAAACTAATCAGGAAAGAAGATTAAACTTACCTGAGCAGGAGAAACTAAAAAATTTGACTTGGGAAGCAAGAGTCGACCCAAACTTTTTGGTTCGAAAATTATGAAGAAAAATACGGAGATGAAGAGGATTTGAGGAGAGAGAATTTTTTTAAAATTTTATGATTTTAATAAATGTTTGAAAAATTATTAAGTATAAAAAGGGACCGTATTATATTTTTTATAAAGTTGTAATCTCGAAATTAAGTTTTCAAAGTGAGCTGTTGGAAATTTTCAATAGACATTTGCATTTGTTGCGACAGATGACTGAGTTATTGAAAATTTTTAAACAGATAGTGAGATCTGTTGCAACAGATTACCTATCTGATTTAATTATCAAATAGATATTTGCATTTGTTGCGAAACATGACTGAGTTGTTGAAAAATTTTCAAACAGATATTGATATCTGTTGCAACAGATGACATATATGTTTGAAATTTTTTTATTAAATTTTAATACTATTAAGGCGGTAAAAAATATTTCTTCGATAACTCCAAAAACTCCTCCTTGAGTAATCTTATCTTGTCTTTTTAATGTCACCCATCTTCCTCGAGCCCCTCAAGTTATTAATGAATATTTAAACCCATGTCTAGAATTATCTCTCTTTCAGTCCTAAATTTATTCATCTCTCTTCTTTTTCTTTCTCTCCTCTTTAGGGTTATCACAACCGTCAGCTTTTTTCTCTCCTCTTTCTCATAAGGATCCTTTCTGATCTAAACCGATCTATATTTTTTCTTGACTGAAATTGTTGTTTGGATCCCCTTATTTTTAACATTCCAGGTATGGTTCACTATTGATCTTTCATTCTCGTTTTTTTCTTTGTAAGTTATTTAAATCAATTATTTACATCTTTTTTTTAATTTAATTACCCTTTATCCACATCATATTTGTTTAAATAATTTAAAGAAAAGGTTACTTTTAAGTCTTGAATGAATGAACCGTTGTTATTATTAAAATATACGAAAAAAGTTATTTATTTGGAGAAGTTTAAAAGACTTGTTGGCGCATTTTTTGGCATGTATTTTATTTGTTTCTTTGTTGTTGATGTTGTTATTGATCTTGTTGGTGGGGTTGGTGTTGTTAGAACTTGTGGTGTGGTGTTGTTGATGGTGTTGGAATAAATGATATTGGTTTTTTGTTATTGATGTTGTTTCTTTATTGTTGACTGTTGGAACAAATCAAACCACTACCAAGGCTGGTTTGATGTATTCCAATAGTTTACACATCTGTTGTAATAGACTCCACATCTGTTGCAACAGCCTCCACATTTGTTACAACAAATTTATAATTTGTTGAACAGATGGGAAGCTGCTGCAATATATATGAAGCCTGTTGCAACAGATTGATAATGTTCTTTATATTCTTCTATTGTTTAACAATAATTGTTTTTCTCTTGTTTGAAGATATAAGGAAATAAATATTGATCAATTTTTGCCCGACCAACACAAGAGGCTACAATAAAGATGAGTTTGGAGAATAAGTTGCTTGCAGATGGAACCACTTCATATGTGGGAGGTATGTATTATTGATAATTTTATCGTGAAGACACACATAGATTACACTAATTTTGTGAGTATTGTTTTTTACCGAATAGGCATTGATCATTCAAACAAGATATCTGAAATTTTACAGTAAAGTTTTATAGATTTGAACTGATAAGGCTGAGGGACCATGAATATGGTTTTGATATCCTGTTAAGATTTAAAGACAATTATTGCTTGTGTCTATGTGTCAAGCTTTGTGAAGTGATCAAATTTTGGTGGCATTGTAAAAAGATTTGATAGCGATTGGACTAACTTTCAGGGTGCATTGGACTCTGAGATAGCCTTCGAACCCTCCCACTTCATCAACCAAGAATGAAAATTAATATATTTATTGCCCTAGCCCAAATTTATATTGTTGGGGTGCTCAGGGTAATAATTATACGCCAAAAAGAGCCATAGGAGAATACTTGCGAGGGAAAGCGGGAGTTGATGAAAGCCTATATCATCTAAGAGCTAATTGAAGAGGAAAACATAGGGTAGCAAGGAACTTCTAGCGAATCTGGCCGATGAAGTTGAATTAGAACACGAGAAATCTGAATCCAGTGCAAATATAAAAGTGTATCCAGTACTGAAAATCCGTTTGTTGTCTCTCTGAAAGAAAATTACTGCAGTTGGGAACTTTGTTGGGGAGCTGCAACTAGGTTGTATGGTCGGGATGGTCACCTACATAAAAAGTAACAGAACACAAAGAAAGCAGTTTTGCGGGTACCGAGGGTTGAAATAATGTACCGTAAGTAAAGAAAACTCAGCCCAAGAACAACTGCATTTAAAATAACCAATCTAAGTGAAAGCAAAAATTTCTGAATTTTAAATTGCATCCCATGCCTTCTTGTTTATGGTTTTGATTAGGTCCACTGCTATTAACTTGATCGAAACCACAAACAAGATTGAGTATCATTACTTCCTTAGCAATATGGATATAATTGATTGTATTTTCTTGCCTTATCATGTTTTCAACATATCTTGGAGAAGATCAGATACTTGTTGTAGTATGTGAATTTCGATAATTTTCAAGATTGCCTCCAGCTTGCTGATTTGGGATTCAAGGTTGTCGTTGCCGTCTTTGAGGTTAGGATAGAGTTCTTGGTCTTTTGTGAGCTGGTCAATCAGGGAGGAACACTTTCTTTAAAGTTGTGGCATTGTAAAAGGCCTTCAGAAGGCTTCCAGAATATTTTTTTCGAAAGGCTTAAATAATACATGGAGGGTCGCTATGTTTGTTTTAGGTCAACGTCTTGATGCACACTCAAGCAGTGGTCCCAAAAATTGAATAGCTATCTTTCTCGAGCACTGTTCAATGCAGCTTGTTCAATCAACCTTTAAAGGATAGCCCAAAGGATAGCCTAAAGGATAGCCTATCAAGTCCTTTAAAGTTTGGCTGAACAAGCTGCATTGAACAGTGCTCGAGAAAGATAGCTATTCAATTTTTGGGACCATTGCTTGAGTGTGCATCAAGACGTTAACCTAAAACAAACATAGTAACCCTCTATGTATTATTTAAGCCTTTCAAAGAAAATATTCTGGAAGCCTTCTGAAGGCCTTTTACAATGCCACAACTTCAAAGAAAGTGTTCCTCCCTGATTGACCAGCTCACGAAAGACCAAGAACTCTATCCTAACCTCAAAGACGACAACGACAACCTTGAATCCCAAATCAGCAAGCTGGAGGCAAGCTTGAAAATTATCGGGATTCACATACTACAACAAGCATCTGATCTTCTCCAATATATGTTGAAATAATGCTAAGGCAAGAAAACACAATCAATTATATTCATATTGCTAATAAAGTAATGATACTCAATCTTGTTTGTGGTTCTGATCAGGTCAATAGCAGTGGACCTAATCGGAACCACAAACAAGAAGGTATGAGATGCAATTTAAAATTCAGAAATTACCATTTTCGCTTAGATTGCTAATTTTAAATGCAGTTGTGCTTGGAAAAAGTTTTCTTTACTTACGGTGCATCATTTTAACCCTCGTGCCCGCAAATCTGCTTTCTTTGTGTTTTGTTATTTTTTATGTAGGTGATCATCCCGACCACGCTACCTAGTCGCAGCTCCCCAATAAAGTGCCCAGCTGCAATAATTTTCTTTCATTGAGACAACAAGCGGATTTTCAATACTAGATACGCTTTCATATTTGGACTTGATTTAGATTTTTCATGTTCTAATTCAACTTCCTTGGCCAGATTCGCTAGAAGTTCCTTGCTACCCTATGTTTTCCTCTTCAATTATCTCTTAGATGATATAGGTTTTCATCAACTCCTCCTTTCCCTCGCAATTATTCTCCTACGGCTCTTTCTGGAGTATAATCATCTTCTCAAACAACCCTTCCATATAAATTTGGATGAGGGGAATTTCTATTGGTATTCCATTCTTGTTTGATGAAGTGCGATGCTTCGAAGGCCTTATCATAGTCTAATGCACACTTAAAATTAAGTCTAATCATTATTGGATCTCTACAATGACACCAAATATTGATCCCTTTTTCAAAACTAAACATGCATAAACATGAGCAACAACCGTCATTAATTCGTAACAGGGTATCGACATCATCTTTATGGGCCTCTCGGCCTCATCAATTTGAACTTATCAAACTAAATTGTACAATACAGGATCTTGTTTGAATGATCAATGCCTAATCGATAAACACTGCATTCAAAAAATCATTGTACTTTATGTGTGTTGTCCCAATGACCTTATCAGTAATACGTTACTCCCACACATGAAAGTGGATCCATCTATCTGCACGCACTTTATTCTTCCTAGCCCATTTATGGCTTGATTTGAATAAATAGATGACTAACCTATTGCAGCAGATGGCACATCTGTTAAAATTATCAAATAATTATAGACATCTGTTACGACAGATGATCAATCTGTTGCAACATATGACTTATCTATTGGAAAAATCAAACAGATATATCCATCTGTTCCAACAGATTGTTAATATGTTGTTAATTTTCAAACAGATATAATATATTTTGGAACAAATTACCCATATGTTAGATTTATTTTAAAGTAATTTTCTTTTCTTTCCAAAATACAATAAAAGATACAATATTGTATTTAGATAAGTTTTTTTAATTTACATATTCGAAAATTCATAGTTTTATTTAATTAAGGGATGTATTTATACATAACTCCACTTCTAGATATGGCTGGTCCGGATTTGGACAAGGTGATTTTGTGTGACTCCTTGCAGAAACTTGAAAGGCTGATTCATGAACTCTGATGGGAGTTGGGCGACATGAGAGCAAGGCTGAGGAGTGTCCTGCTACTGTCAGATGACGATGGGCTGATTGACAATAATGATAATAATAATAATAGTAATAATAATAGTTAGGTTATATTTTTTCTTTTATTATATTAGATCTACCCAAGGGTATATTTTTTTATTGTATATATTTGTATATAATGGATTCAAAAATCTATGTTATATTTTTTTATTATATATATTTGTATATAATGGATTCAAAAATCTATGTTTGGTCGACTTTGGATTTATAATTCTTATTTGATATTTAATTTTCATTCTATCTATTCCTTATTCTCAACATGTCGACGGTTGGAGGTAGGGATTGAACATTTGTGGCAACAGATAAACCATATGTCGCAACAGATGGTTAATCTGTTGCAACAGATGATTAATCCATTGTGACAGATGGATCATATGTTGCAACAGATGGTTATTAATAAAAAAGGTTATTGTTGTTATTGAGGGTGAAAGTCATGACTTTTCAATTATTTAATATAAAAAATGATTCATAAATAAATAATAAGGAAATAAATGATAAACATAATTTATTACCGTAAAAGAACGGTTGTTTAATTTTAATAACTGATAGTGACTTATCACCTTTTTTCTTTTAAAATTATTTATTTATTATATAATAAAAAAAGTCACAACATTGGATTAACTAAGGTATATGACGATTGTTAAAAAAAAGGCGAACGGTCGTGACTTTTTGTAAAAATTCACCCGCTTGATTTAATTAAGTCATTTCTTTTCACGGAAAACAATACGGAAATAAATGATAAACACAATTTATAACCGTAAAAAATAATTATTTAATTTGAATAATTGATGTTAATATAAAATAGGCGACAAGTAGTGACTTTTCGCATTTTTATTTTTAAATTTATTTTTAAATTTATATAATGAAAAACGGATAAATTAGACAAATCTCATACTTAAGAGACTATATTACCTAATATCCCTTACTTTTTTAAAATTTTTTTTTACATAAAATTCCATTTTTCAATTTTATTCTTGATATATATTAAGAAAACCCACATCCTATTTTTACTCCACCATTAACTCATTCAAGATTTTCTTTCGTAAAATATCTCCCTAATTATCAACAATTAAATCATCTTCCTTCCTGTCTTTTTCTCTTCCATTAATGTTTAAATCATCTTCCTTCCTGATTTTTTCTCATCCATTAATGCATGCAACTTTTTTTTTCCTCTCCTAAAATCTCTCTCATTTTTTTTAAATCTATTGATACATATATAAATTTATTTAGTTATTCATACATGTTTATTTTTTTAATGGTGATTCATATGAATGATAAATATGATATCATTATATGGGTAACGGGTGATACATATGATATTAATGGGTGATGTATGTTGTATTATGATGATTCATATGATAGATACAATTATTGGGTAATTCATATGATATTAATGGGTGATGTATATGGTATTATGGTGATTCATATGGTAGATACAATTATTTATTTCAATTATTGGGTGATTCATATATATGGTATTATGGTGATTCATATAGTGATACAATTATTTATTTTAATTATTGGGTGATTCATATATTATTAAAGAAAGATAATGGTGTAGTCAGTGTAGGAAACAAAAGTAATAATATTTTTTTAAAAAAAGACTAAAAGCAGAATTAAAACATAATTAAAATTAAATCTAAAAAAAATAGACTAAAATTAAAGACGAAATTAAACACGAAAAAAGAGAAAAAAGACCAAAAAAACATATCTTTCATAATTGAAGACGAAAAAAGAAAAATAATTAAAACACCTAAATTAAATCTAAAAAAAAGAGAAAAATTAGATATTTTTCCTTAAATAAAAGAATACAATGAATAAAAGAGAATCTATTATTTTCTTAAATAAATATCTTGTTAGTTTCAAATGTATTACTTTTTTATATGTATCACCATATAACATATGTATCACAATTTTAAAAAATCGAGATAAAATATAATTAACAAAATAGTCGGAATTTTATGTAATATCATTTAAAAATTCAGGAATTTATGTAAGTTACCCATAAAAAATTTGGATTAGTGATATGATGATTATTAAAAAAGATAGATTATATGTTGTAGCAGATAGATTATTTGATGCCAACAGGTTGTCGATTTATTGCAACAGATGGTATATCTGTTGTCGCAGATGTGTTATCTGATGCAAGAGATATAGAATCTGTTGCCACAACTCAATAAAAATGGTTATTGAAAAGAACTAATTAATAATAATAAGCTGAAAAGTCATGACTTATCACAATAATCAAAAAGTCAGGCAACGACTTCATTTAATTAAGTCATAACTTTTCAAAGTAATAAAAAAGTCACCAGTTTGTATGTGATTTCATAAATGGAGGTGAACAGTCGCGCATTTTGGCCTAACTCATTCAAATTCAATCCTCTATAAATAGGTCTCTCCTTACTCGTTCATTTTACTAAATTTATTTCTTGCATTCTGTCTTTCATATTACTCCTTCAATCACTTTCTCTTCCCTGACTCAGGTAAGATTTTTTCTTGCTTTTTGTGTAAATATACCTAATTGGTAGTGTACGTTGTATTACATTTGGATTCTTTTCTTTACTTTTGTTTTAACATTTTTTGTCAATTCATTCGTGTTCTAGGTGTTCTAGGTGTTCTAGATATGGCTGATCCAGTGTGGGACACTTCTATTTTACAAGACACTATGTGGGAACTTCAAACTTAGGTTCATGACCTTTAATAGGAGTTGTCTGCAATAAGAGCCAGGATGCTTCGGAGGCTGAGGAGGGCACTGCTGATGCCGGTTGAAAATTGGCCGACTGGCAATAATGATGATAATAATAATTAAATTTTTTTCTTTTAGGCTATGTATTTTTATTTATTTTTTTTGCTAAAAAAATTATGTTTGATTGACTTTGACGTTTTAATTATTATTTAATTTTCACTCTGTCTATTTTTTCTTCTCAACAAACATGTCAACGATTAAGGAATAATTTGAATCCAATAGCAATAGCAAGAGTTGAAACTTAAAACTTGACCCAATGCATACATTAATACTCAAGTATAGACCTATATTAGATCATATTAATTAAGCACTTAGTAAATTGTTAAAGTTGATAAAAAAAAATACGAAAATAAAAACTACAACATACCCAGTATAATCCCACAAGTGGGATCTGGGGAGGGTGGTGTATCCCCAGACCTTAACCCCCTACCTCGTGAAGGCAAATTATTTTTTTTCTTTTAGCCTATGTATTTTTATTCATTTTGTTTACTAAAAGAATTTATGTTTGATCAACTTTGACGTTTTCATTCTTATTTAGTTTTTATTCTGTCTATTTTTTCTTCTTAACAAACATGTCGACTATTAAGAAATAATTTGAATCCAGTACCAATAGCAAGAGTTGAAATATATGGGTTATCTGTTGGGTTTATGGCAGGAGATGCATTGTGTTGTTCCAAACAGATTACTCATCTGTTGTAACAAATTAACCATCTGTTTGATTCATGTTACGGGAACTAAAGAACCATAAACATGAATTCAACATATGAGTCTTCTGTTGCAACAAAATATGTATCTGTTGCAACAAACTGAGTGATCTGTTTAAATTGTGGGCTCTTATGTTGTATTTGTTTTACGGAGAAATTTTGACTTTTTGAGAAGAGTCGCCACTTAATTTTGAAAAGGAATTAAGAAATCTTTAGAGAGTTACTTCAAACGATTCAAAACGGAAAAATCGTTTTAAGTTAGAGATTCTAGATAAGCGGTTCCTATTAACGTTTTGGGAAGGTGTTAGGCACCTAAAACGTCCGCTAACTTGCGGTTATTCGGACTGTTTGAAAACATCTTTTGATTAACTTCTGAAAAGATTAATTTGGTGGAATAGTGATTTGATTTTTTTTTTTTTTAAAAAGACTTGAGTAAAATAGATTTAGGCGACTTAATAGAGATTTTAACTAAGTCTAAACAAAACTAATAAACAAATAAACACATAAAAGGGGAAGGGAGGAGAAAGTAAAGGATTTAGGCCATTGAGCCCAAATCAACGAGACCTGTCCTAGTCTAGTTGGGCTTCCGACCCATTTCACTTATCCTAAACTATTTTTCGAGCCTTTGGCTCGAGTATTGCTCCACCTATATTAAATACAACTTTGGCTTCGAGGCCGAAATGAATGAATAAATAAATGACAAAATGAATAAATAAAAAGAAGACAATAATAAAAATTGAGAGTTTTCAAGTCTCTTAATGACCTCATCAATGGGTTTTGACCCATTTTCCTTCTTCGTCTATCTTCTAGCACTCGTACGCCATGTAGTGGACCTCGGATTTAAACTTCAAACTTGACTTGAAGGGGTAGACCTCATTGGCCCATTACGAAATGCAAGAGGAGAGGAGTCCATTTGGACTCGAGACATTTTTTTTGCATGCAAAGAAAAGATAAGGAAATTAATATACGTTCAAGGCATAAAAGTGACATATTTCAAAGCCAAAGATAATATCAAGAACCAATTTTGAATGACAATGATAAACACACTTGCACAAGAATGAGAGTCAACAAATAAAATGCAAAGCAAAGACACCCACTTACATGCCTAATGATTTATGTTCGTACAAGAATGAATAAAGGTAAAAGTGAAATATTGTTTCACAATCATAATATTGTTTCACAATCATACTATGCATGACTCAAAAATATCTAAATAATTCTAATTAACCACAAAAATTTGAACTTTCTCATCATTTTGACAAATTTGAAAACATGCGAAAAAGAGGAATAAACATCGTGGATGAAAAATAAAGCAAGCACTTCATCTCTTATATGAATATTTTGGAGATCCCTTAAAATAATTAACAAGTAAATGAAAAATTCTTGATTTAATCAATTACTATTTTTATTAAGGCGAAACAAACAATAGTAGCTATTTTTTCAACATAAAAGAAACAACTTTACAGCTAAAACAAACATATCCGCCAACAATAAATTTAGATAAGACATGAGTTCGTCTTTTGAGCAAAGATCAAAACTTTATACATGACAATCAAAGAATAAAGTCAAAAGGCAAAACAATCAATATTAACCATTCTTTTCAATATAAAGAAAATAACTTTACATGCTAAAAAAACATATCTACCAACAATGAGTTTAAACAAGACATGGGTATGACTTTTCAAGTAAAGATCTAAACTTTATCCAAAATAATAAAAGAATAAGGTCAAAAGGCAAAACAATCAATTTTAACTATTCTTTTCAACATAAAAAAAATAACTTTACATGCTAAAAATAAATATATTCAACAATAATGAGTTTAAAAAAGACATGATTATGTTTTTCAAGCAAAGATCTAAACTTTATCCAAAATAATCAAAGAATAAGGTCAAAAGGAAAAACATTCAACATTAACTATTCTTTTCAACATAAAGAAAATAACTTTACATGCTAAAAACAAATATATCCAACAACAATGAGTTTAAACAAAGCATAAATACATATTTTAAGCAACGATTGAAACATATCCAAAATAATCAAAGAATAAAGTAAAAAAAAAAGACACATACAACTATTGTTAGCTCATTTTTATATCATGAACATGCAAATAATTAGAATATTGATACCACAACGTCCTAGGGCCTTTAAGAACATCTACAACATACAATCCCAGCAAACAAAATTATATCTATGAACTATGAAGAAGAAAAAAAATGAAGAAGAAAACGATAATAAAAACTAAAAAAAAGAAAAGAAGAAGAAGATGTGTTTACCTTTTTGGGGCAACAAAACGAGATTACGAGCTTCGTTGGAATCAATCACCACCAAAAAAATATCGCTGGCAACTTGAAATTTTTTATTAGCCAACCAACTCTATGAAACAAAAATTTTTACTAAATAAAAATAACTATTTTGCTCAAAAAGGATTTTTTCACCTTTCTAGCCTCTTTTTTTTTCTTTCTTTTTCTCCCCTTTTTATCAAAGTAGTGATAGCACTTATAAGTGGGAATGAGATTTTTTTTCCTCTCTTCCACCAATGTGGGAGAAAAATATTTATAGGAAAGGATATAGATTTATTTCTTGTCATCCACCAATGTGGGAGAAAAAGCAAATAAGGGTGTTTTTAAAATTTTAAAATTGAAGATAAGGTGAGGTAGAAGATAATGTGATGGAAAATTATACAATGTAGTACAACTTTTGAATTTCAAAATTGGGAAAAGACAAAGTTGGGAGGAAATAGTACAATGTAGTACAATTTGAAATTATTTTTTTGCGGAATTAGGTAGAATTTATGAGAGTTTTTGAGAATTTTGGGGTTATTTAAAATATAACCCCAATTGAGATTTAAAATTTAGTCATATTTATTTAATTTTGACCAAATTAGAAATTAATTGACGGATTGCATTACAATTATGGCCAAATCTAATAGATTGACTAAATTAAATTGAAATTCGTTGCGAATTAATACTTACTTTAATCCCGGGCTTTTTGATTTTATAAAATCAAACACATATTTATCCGAATAAATTATTTTTTGAGAGTAAATTATATTTAAATCAAAACTTTAATCATTTGAATCTCTAAGCGTTGATTAAAATCCAATATTTTATAAAATAAATATTTAAGTAACAAAAGTATAAAATCTCATATAATTGAATACGATAAATTATAATCACTACTTAAAATGATAAAATTACGTACAAATATATTTAATAAATTTTTATTCGAATGAAATAAATATTTTAATTTTATTAAAAATCAAAGAAACTCAGGATTAAATTTAGTCGTGGAGGGCAAAAATTAGGTGTCAACAATTGCCCCCCTCCTTTTGGGTAGGGTGGATGCAAGTAACCCTAGGCAAAGGGAGATTAATGTTCCTAATTTTTGTCCGACCACAAATTCAAAACTGAAAGAGGTTGGCTTTTGCATGAGTCTTATAGAGTCATGGCCGAACCCAGGCCGGGTTTCCTACATATCTCAGGTTACAAGAGAATTCAGGTTCCTTGTAGTTCATAAAGCTTGATTTAAGACATGATTTTCCAAAAAAAAAAATCACCAGCTATCTTAGTTTATTTGGAGTTTTTAATGACTGAAAAGCTAGGAAATAAAGGGATTTGGGGAGGAGGTTGGAATGCAGTCCAGTTTTCTACATAGAGTCCAGCCTACATATCCCTAAGACTCAGGCAATCAGATTGCATGTAGGTCAACTCAATTGGTAGAAAAGATAGTCTTTTATTTTGGACTATCTTTGGCTCGAAATGAGTGACAAGTTGATCGAGTTGCTGAAAAGAGGCTTGTAACCTCTTGACCATGAATATGGGATCCTTCACATCCATAGGCAAGAACTTACTTGGACATAATTTCCAAAACTCTAAGTGTTTTGCCACCCGAATTTGAAAGAAAGAGAACTTTACCCTCGGTAAGAGTTTAGAAATATACTGAAGGTGAAGCTAAAACCAAAATATCTCAAACTACCCATATGCCTTCTAATAGGGGTGTGGTTGGATGGTGGTGACGATCATCCTTTAGCTCGCGTCCAAAGAGTTTGACGTTCCTTTTTAGACTATGTCTCATTTTGCTGCTAAGAAAGAGTTCCATGTTGTGCTGCGTCCAATCTGGAGTTGTCTACACCTGCGGTTTTTATTTGAGATTTTCACCCTCTCGAATGCTCTCGACAATATTTTAGATAAAAAGTGTTATTGCTAAATATAATTCACGAAAGAGGTATATAGTCTTTACCATATCTCCAGTGAGTTATTGCCTGAAAAGCAAAGTCATCCCTTTTATATACCTGTTTGGAAGGAAATAACTTGCAATAATAGACATAATAACTCTCTTGGTCGTTGCATAGTTATCTTATTTATCGATTGAATGTGTTTTCAAAGTGGGTGTCTCTCTTGGACATGAACGACACTTTATGCAGAACGGTCCCTGCAACTGCTTAATCTAGCGCTGATGCGGCAACCCTTTTGAGTCACCTATAGTGCTTATCATATGTGGCATGATAACATCTCCGGTTATTGATAATAATTTTTTTTCATATGATCTCAGGTAAGTCTTGCGCATTTTTTGTACCAATACGACTTATAGATTTTCCTTAAATTGTCAATCTTTGGATAATCTTGCACATTATTTGATATCAAATACGAGGCGACTTACAGATATCCTTTGAATTGGTAGCTTTTAGGTAATCCTGCGCATTATCCAACCTTGGATAAGAGATGGCTTACAGATATCCCTTCAATCGCTAGCTTTTAGGTGTTCCTGCACATCATCCGACCTTGGGTACAATATGACTTATAGATATTACTCAAATTGCTAGTCCTTGGGTAATCCTGCACATAATCGATCTTGAATATGACGCGGCTTATAGAGAATCCTTGGACATATCAATTTGATAATCTAGCATATTCTCCGGTAAGGATTTAGTTGTGACTTATAGATAACCTCCACATTATTGAATTTTGGGCGATCTTGCACACTATCCGATTAGGATGTTGTTGTGGCTTACGGATGACCTACAGGCTATCAACTCATAGTTGATCTTGCACACAATCCTATTTCAAATAATATGACTTATAGATGACCCTCAAATTATCAATTTCTAGGAAATCTCATACATCATCCGTCTTTAGACACTGACTTAAAGGCGCCCCTTCAAATCGTGTGCTCTTGATGCATTCAGATGCTGATTCATAAAATAGTGAGATATCCTCGATGCTAGCATTTGTGTCTAGCGTGTCAATAGATATTAAATGCTGATGATATTCTCGACACCAACATTTATGTCTTGTGTGTCAACAAATATGAAATACTGATGATATCATCGACGCCAGCGTTTATGTCTTGTGTGTCAATAGATATTGAATGGTGATGATATCCTCGATGCCAACGTTATGTCTTGCGTGTTAACAGATATAAAATACTGATGATATCCTCGATGCTAGCGTTTATGTATTGCGTGTCAACAGATATGAAATACTGATGATACCCTCGATGCCAACGTTTATGTCTTGTATGTCAACAGATAATAAATGCTAATGATATCCTCGATTCCAACATTTATGTCTTGCGTGTCAATAGATATTGAATGGTGATGATATCCTCAATGCCAGCGTTTATGTTTTGCGTGTCAATAGATATAAAAGACTGATGATATCCTCGATGCCAACGTTTATATCTTGCGTGTCAACAGATATTGAATGGCCCTCTTAGCAATAATATGCAATGTCTCTCTCGGCGATGATATGAATGACCCTCTTGGTAATGCTATGAAATGGCCTTCTTGGCAATGATATGAATGGCCCTCTTAGCAATGATGTGAATGACCCTCTCGGCAATAACATGCAATGGCCCTCTCGGTGATGATATGAATGGCCTTCTTGGCAATGCTATGAAATGACCCTCTTGGCAATGCTATGAATGACCCTCTTGGCAATGATGTGAATGGCCCTCTCGGCAATGATATGAAATGGCCCTCTTGGCGATGATATGAAATGACCCTCTCGACAATGCTACGAAATGACCCTCTTGGCAATGATATGAATGGCCCTCTTAGCAATTTGAAAATAGTTACACCTGAGTTTATTTGTCTACATTTTGCTTTCTACATGTACCTGTACTCAAGGTAGATGATTAGTAGACATAAAGTCATTTTTGCTAGCGACTATTTTTTTAGAAAAATTCTAAATACAATATTTGTAAAGAAGACAAGACACTTTTGTTTGTCCTCCATCATCTTAAGAAATGAGATGGACAATTCAAAAGTTCCTCAATAAATGGGTATTAAACCCATTTTTAGGGCTACCTAAAAATACCACTCTTGCGCATTAGTGCTCTATTGTGGCTCCCAATTTGCTCGGAGATTTTTGAAAGAGACTCTCAGTTTTGTGTATTGGTCCTTGCATCCACTGAAAAATGATTAGTTTGAGTGAAACTACTCCGTGTTGACTTTCTTTGATTCTCCATTCGCTCTAGGCCATCTTTTGGGTACTCCGTCATGTTGGGACTTTCACCCTTGACTTTTCGTCCTAATTGATTTCTAGGCAATCATTAAGTAAAAGATTTATATAGATTTTTGAAAGTAGTCTTAATAGTTTTGAAAACTCCTGCAAAACTTTAGAAAATCTCTGCCAGTTATGTCATGTGCTAGCTCAACAACCATCTTTCTCTTGATTCTAACAATGTCCAACGTTTGATGAAGGATTGCTAGGGATTCAGCATTGTTGAGGCTCTCTACCAGAATTTTTATCAAAGACGGAGATTCAGTCTTCCTAGACTTTATCACAGGTGGCGATTCTCAAATCTCAACTTCGACCTCTAGTGCTGGGGAATTTGAAATATATTTCAATATATTAGTGGAAATTTTGAGGACCTCCTCAAAATTTTTGCCCCAGTTTAAAGTAGTCTGAGATGATATCATCCCGAGAAGATCCAAAGTCTTTATTGGTTTTGGTTCTCCTTGTTGGATGTCGATCTTCCCTTGTGAATTTTTGAGATTCCTTCTAAAAAATTCTGCCCCAGTTTCCATTTCCTGGGGTTATATGACCGAGCCGTTGGGGCGCCTATGTAACCCGTTGAAGCAAAAATAAGGTAAAACGTAGTTCCAGACTACGCTAAGGATATATAGAAAAATCTAATGGGTTGACTGAAGCCGACATAGGCCTCCTACGTATTCCTTTTATTGGGAATTTAGGTCATCACATAGTTCATACATAAAAGGAAAGGATAAAGTATCCTAAGGGGTCGACCGAAGCCTACATAGGCCGCCTACATATTATTTTTTGGGAATTTAGGCCAAATGTAGTTCGTACATAAAAGGAAATGATAAATTTTCCTAAGGGGTTGACCGAAGTCGACATTGGCCGCCTACGTATCCCTTTTTGGGAATTCAGGTCAAACGTAGTTTGTACATAAACTCATAATGGCCCTAAAAATACTCTTACCCATCTTACTAGGATATAAATAATTACTTCTATGGATGACATGACGTTTGCATTGTGTTTGTCTTGATAGAGCAAAGGATCAAATGTCCAATGGAGTCATCACCTTCTTAGTTAACCACCTCGGTTGTCTGTAGATTAGGCTTCTTTGATTCTCGAACTCTTTGACTCTTCTGTTGACTGTTCTAGGGTTACCATTATTGTTTTTCTTGACATGACATGACAATGGAAGGTTTTAAGTTACTGTTATACAACGGGCGATGAGTCATGAGTGGAGTGGAGGTCCAATTCAATAATGTTTCCTCCAATTAATCTTCCATGATTTTGATTGTCTTGGAAAATTCTTCCATCACATTTTCCCTTATTCCATCCTCGAGAATATCGCTTACAGGGTTGAAAAATGATTGGTAGAGTCTAGTTTTACTACTAGTCATTTTTCTTTTCCTGTAACAAAGCTATAGTCAAGAAGCGGATCTCTTATTCATTTTGATCTGGTGAAGTAGGGTCATTTTGTGCCAACACGGAGTAGTTTCTATTACCTGCAAAGTAAAAATAACTCAAATGCTGACGTGTTAGATTCTGTTAGTAATAAGTAAAGCAACATGATAAGGTAGGAAGTAAACACATAGAGTTGTTTCTCAACTTATGCGAATTGATCCATGAAATGATGATGACTCGAGGATTTCAATGAACAGGATTTCGCTTAATGATATGGATAGGTGGAATTTGTCGGGAAGGTTCAACTCTTCTTCTTCCTTCAAGAAAGTGGAGGACAACAGAGCTTTTGAAGATAGGAGCCGGACCGAAAGATTACCTATGTATCTCACGAAGGAGAAATCAGGCCCTACATAGTTCAAAACTATAACAACTTTTTCTGATTCTAAAGTCAACTTTCCTAAAATGGTAGCGATCATTTTGGAAGTTTTAAGAATGACTACGGGCTTTTCTGAGAAACTTGGGAGACTTGGAGTACTTTTAGTCGGACTTTTGTATAGTGGGGCATATTTCTGCCTAGAGATGTTCTATGGAAAATGGGATTGGATTAGTTCGCCTTTTATTTGAATCAACATAACACGTATAAGAAAATAAATAGTTATATTACACAAGCATATTGTAATAAACGTGCATCCTAATTAGGTGACCCTTTTGAGCCAAGGGTTTGGGCCTAACGATTTTTGAAGAAAAAAAATATATGCTTGCTTAAGGTCAATCCATTATTCCCCAACTTTTATAGACACTAAAAGGGCATAAATACCTGCAAAAGATAACGAAAGAGGGATACAATCTTTAGGGAAAGAGAAATAACATAAAAGAAGATACGTTCCCACATAGGGGATAAAAATACTAATTCCTGAGTGCTTCTTATTTCAGCCTTCCCCTTCTTAGCTTCATCCATTTCTTATATTGGTGACATCCGTTGATGTTCAAACTGTGCCTTAAATGCAACCTCCCAAATTGATCAATTTCTTGCTTAACTTTCTTCAATTCTTCTTACGAAAGTAAGCAAATTAAGCTTTTTCCCGACCCCCAAAGGATAATGGATTGAATTAGACAGGCATACATTTTCTTTAACACATAAATATGGTTTGTCTATAATTGACTCGGGGTCAATAGATGTAGGGCAGGTTTTCTAATGGGCCTAATACCCCACTTGGGTATTGGGTCGTCCTAGGCTCATGCCTAAAATAGGATTTTGGTTTCGTTCTATCCTAGGTGTCTAGAGTAGGTTTGAACATTGGTTGTCAAGCGGACAACTTGAGTTTGAAAATACGAACAACCATCAGACGACTGTCATGCTAATAAGTCGTTCATATTTCCAACATATTTTGGAATTGAACAACAGGGGCTGGGACATCTACGAAACTCCAAAACAGTTTAAATAATGCAGGAATATGCCATGAGATGTGATAGTTAAACTTTACAAAATCAAAACATATAAACACATAAACAGTTAATCAAAAGATGAAATCAAACATTTGGCTAGAACCTAGTTACAAATTCCCAGCAGAGTCGCCATTTCTGTTTTGCGGAGAAATTTTAACTTTTTGAGAAGAGTCGCCACTTAATTTTGCAAAGGAATTAAGAAACCTTTAGAGAGTTACTTCAAACGATTCAAAACGGGAAAATCGTTTTAAGTTAGAGATTCTAGATAAGCGGCTCCTATTAACGTTTTAGGAAGGTGTTAGACACCTAAAATGTCCGCTAACTTGCGGTTATCCGGACTGTTTTAAAACATCTTTTGATTAACTTCTGAAATGATTAATTTGTTGAAATAGTTATTTGATTTTTTTATTTAAAAAAAGACTTGTGTAAAATAGATTTAGGCGACTTAGTAGAGATTTTAACAAGTCTAAACAAAACAAATAAACACATAAAATGGAAAGGGAGGAGAAAGTAAAGGATTTAGGCCATTGAGCCCAAATCAACAAGACCTGTCCTAGTCTAGTTGGGCTTTCGACCCATTTCACCTGTCCTAAACTATTTTTTGAGCCTTTGGCTCGAGTCTTGCTCCACCTATATTAAATACAACTTTGGATTCGAGGCCGAAATGAATGAATAAATAAATGACAAAATGAATAAATAAAAAGAAGACAATAATAAAAATTGAGAGTTTTCAAGTCTCTTAATGACCTCATCAATGGGTTTTGACCCATTTTCTTTCTTCGTCTATCTTCTAGCACTCGTACGCCATGTAGTGGACCTCGAATTTAAACTTCGAACTTGACTTGAAGGGGTAGACCTCATTGGCCCATTACGAAATACAAGAGGAGAGGAGTCCATTTGGACTCGAGATATTTTTTTGCATGCAAAGAAAAGATAAAGAAATTAATATACGTTCAAGGCATAAAAGTGACATATTTCAAAGCAAAAGAAAATATCAAGAACCAATTTTGAATGACAATGATAAGCACACTTGCACAAGAATGAGAGTCAACAAATAAAATGCAAAGCAAAGACACCCACTTACATGCCTCATGATTTATGTTCGTACAAGAATGAATAAAGGTAAAAGGAAGAAGGCCATATTCAATGAATTAATGCAAGAAACAAACAACGCAAGCTTGCGAAAGTAAAGGGATGAGGCAACAAGGAAAATACTCATGACTTCTGAAATTGAACAAACATAGATACTAATCCATATAAGAAAAGAAAATAAAGGTTAACTTTTCAAGCAAGAGAATCTTTAAATTTCAATTAAGGCGACATTAACAAAAATTCATACATCTAAATTACAACCAAAATTTTATGAAAAAAACGTGTAATGACCTATGGTTTATATTTCTAAGACATCGTTGATTCTCCTTTGATATTATGAATCAATGAGAGACACGAATCAAGTTTTTACACTCACAAAGAGCACATATAACAATTCAAAGGGCGCAAGAAAATTAGAATAAAGTTTAGCATTTCTAAAAGTGAAATATTGTTTCACAATCATACTATGCATGACTCGAAAATATCTAAATAATTCTAATTAACCACAAAACTTTGAACTTTCTCATCATTTTGACAAATTTGAAAACATGCGAAAAAGAGGAATAAACATTGTGGATGAAAAATAAAGCTAGCACTTCATCTCTTATTTGAAGATTTTGGAGATCCCTTAAAATAATTAACAAGTAAATGAAAAATTCTTGATTTAATCAATTACTATTTTTATTAAGGCGAAACAAACAATAGTAACTATTTTTTCAACATATAAGAAATAACTTTATAGCTAAAACAAACATATCCGCCAACAATAAATTTAAACAAGACATGAGTTTGTCTTTTGAGCAAAGATCAAAACTTTATACATGACAATCAAAGAATACAGTCAAAAGGCAAAACAATCAATATTAACCATTCTTTTCAATATAAAGAAAATAACTTTACATGCTAAAAACAAACATATCTACCAACAATGAGTTTAAACAAGACATGTGTATGACTTTTCAAGTAAAGATCTAAACTTTATCCAAAATAATCAAAGAATAAGGTCAAAAGGCAAAACAATCAATATTAACTATTCTTTTCAACATAAAGAAAATAACTTTACATGCTAAAAATAAATATATCCAACAAAAATGAGTTTAAACAAAACATAAATACATATTTTAAGCAACGATTGAAACTTTATCCAAAATAATCAAAGAATAAAGTAAAAAAAAAGACACAGATAACTATTGTTAGCTCATTTTTATATCATGAACATGCAATTAATTAGAATATTGATACCACAACGTCCTAGGGCCTTTAAGGACATCTAAAGCATACAATTCCAGCAAACAAAATTATATCTACGAATTATAAAGAAGAAAAAAGATGAATAAGAAGACGATAATAAAACTAAAAAAAGAATAAGAAGAAGATGTGTTTACCTTTTTGGGGCAGCAAAACGAGAATTCGAGCTTCGTTGGAATCAACCACCACCAAAAAAACATCGCTGGCAACTTGAAATTTTTTATTAGCCGACCAACTCTATGAAACAAAAATTATTATTAAATAAAATAATTATTTTTCTCAAAAAGGATTTTTTCACCTTTCTAGCCTCTTTTTTTTTCTTCCTTTTTTCTCCCTTATTTTCTATCAAAGTAGTGGTAGTATTTATAAGAGGGAATGAGATTTTTTTTTCCTCTCTTCCACCAATGTGGGAGAAAAAGCAAATAAGGGTATTTTTGAAATTTTAAAATTGAAGATAAGGTGAGGTGGAAGATAATGTGATGAAAAATTATACAATGTAGTACAGCTTTTGAATTTCAAAATTGAGAAAAGACAAAGTTGGAGAAAATAGTATAATGTAGTACAATTTGAAACTATTTTTTTGTGGAATTAGGTAGAAGTTATGAGAGTTTTTGAGAATTTTGGGGTTATTTAAAATATAACCCCAATTGAGATTTAAAATTTAGTCATATTTATTTAATTTTGACCAAATTAGAAATCAATTGACGGATTGCATTACAATTATGGCCAAATCTAATAGATTGGCTATATTAAATTGAAATTCGATGCGAATTAATACTTCCTTTAATCCCGAGCTTCTTGATTTTATAAAATCAAACACATATTTATCCGAATAAATTATTTTTTGAGAGTAAATTATATTTAAATCAAAACTTTAATCATTTGAATCTCTAAGCCTTGATTAAAATCCAATATTTTATAAAATAAATATTTAAGTAACAAAATTATAAAATCTCATATAATTGAATACGATAAATTATAATCACTACTTAAAATGATAAAATTACGGACAAATATATTTAATAAATTTTTATTCGGATGAAATAAATATTTTAATTTATTAAAGATCAAATAAACTCAAGATTAAATTTAGTCGTGGAGGGCAAAAATTAGGTATCAACAGTATTCATGAACGGGTTCTATCCATTATTGAAAAAACAGCAGTAGCAGTATACCCAGATGAAAAATTCGACTAAAAATATAATTTTACTTACCAAAGACACCTATGAAGTAATGTCAAAGTGCAAAGTGATGTACGAAATAAAATTTCACCTAAAAAGTTGATCAAGTAAAGTAGCAGCAGTAGCGGTAGAAACAACAACCATGACCGACAAGAAGAAGATGAAGATGATAATGAAGTAGATGATCATGATAATGAAGCAGGAGATGATGAATAAAACAGCAACAACAATGAACAACAAAAATCGCGAAGAGAGAGAAAACAACAACGGACGAAAAGAGAGAGACACGCGTCTTTGTTTCCTCAGTTTCTCATTATATTAACTAACATTTGGATCAAAGTATTTATAAATTTCTCCAACTTTCTTAATTCGTAATAAAGCAATTGTCACCTCCACTCAATTATTAAGACTTGAGTCACCTACACCTCATTTTCAAACTCTTTTGTCACTTTTAGCTCAAAGCTCCATCTATCTAACCAAAGAAGTTTATTTTAAGAAAATAAAAATAAAATCAACTAAGATCTTTCGTCTTGAATATTATTATTTTTTATTAGGGTGATCTTCATCATAGAAATACTTGGAGATGCAGTAATATATCTATACTCTATATCTATATCTATAATCTATAATATATTAAAAGTGTGAAGACCCTTAGAAAAATAATTTGAATTTTTTGCCCTTCATTAAAAGTTTTTGCAATAAACAAAATTATCTTTTCACTATTTTTCTAATACTTAAAACTTAAAATTCATCTAAATTTAATTATAAAACCTTTCCTTATTTGAATTATATTAAATTTAGGACTTTTAAAAAAATACAAAAATAAGAAGAAAAAACGTACTACTATAAGGTGGAAAAAAGGAGGAAAAAATTTCCTTACAAATTACATAATTTCTTAAGCTGAAAAAAAAGGGGAGGAAAAAATTTCCTAAAAAATTAACTAATTCCCTTAGAACTCTCCCTAAAATTGTTTTCTATTTTAAAGCTAAATAAAAAACTACCCTTTGTATTTTAATTTCTCCAAATAATGAATTTTTTTTAAGAGACCGCATATAAGGAGAGTTTGGTAAAATTCTAATTGGTTTATTATGCGGTAAGAGTTTGAATTAAAATAGGAAATGATTAACTTATTCATGATTTTACATATTCATGTATTTTTATGATATTAAATAAATTTGACATGAAAAAGAACTCTTCGAAGAACCTATTATATAGAGTTTTATCG
The DNA here is from genome assembly GCF_002878395.1 of Capsicum annuum. NCBI lineage: Eukaryota > Viridiplantae > Streptophyta > Magnoliopsida > Solanales > Solanaceae > Capsicum > Capsicum annuum. Next base: position 177,932,555 of record NC_061116.1, read on the forward strand.
CACATATTCATTGTTGTTCTTGAAACAGGTAAGAGTTCACATCTTTTCATTTAGTTACTCTTTTCTTTTTCAAAAATTACAAAGTTGATTTATATGATTTTATAGTGCTTTCTAATTTTGTGAAATTCTTAAGTCATGTTTAACATTTGATGTCAGATTGAAAAATTGGACAAACAAGCAAGTTATCGCCGAATGAGAATTCGAAAGGTTTCTCTCTTTCCTCTTTCAATTATTTTTTAAGGAACAATGATTCTCTTTTCGGTTGTCACAAGTTTTACTCCTTCCACATGTATTCAATAGTTTTAACTCATAATTATTATTTTTACGAACAATAGTCACTATTATTTTAAGGTGACACTATATAACACTATTATCATAGGGATCGTTGATTCGGTTATTGCTCTTTTTCATTTTGGAAGGTGTTTTCATGCCTCTTATGTTGTCCTTGAAATTATTAATCTTACATATAAGAGATTAATTTTCTATTTTTTTTTTATTTTTTGCTTATATTTTGATTATCTATGATTGCTTACTTAATTACTACAATAAGACTTATTCTAAAGTTGGTATGCATTGTTTGTTTTCTACACCATATAGTACGTGTTGAAATTAGTTTTTTTTTTTATAAAAAATAAAAATTAATTCTTATTTTTCAATTTGAAATTCATTGTGTAGCTCAGTAATGTCTGAATATGTCGAGTGAGGTTTGTGTTTTTGTGCGACGCCCAATTCAAAAGGTAAATTAACTTTTCAGAATATAACTATATTAGATAATTTATTGATATTAGATGTTCTTGAAAGCAAAAATCTGCTATAGTGACTAAGTTGATTGTTGGGACATTGGGCCTTCCTACTCTATCACTAGTGTAACAACCAGAAACATTGATTCATTCTTCTTTGAGAAGTAACGCATATTTGTTGACTAATGAAAAGGATATTGGATGCGGTTTTAATGTGGCTACATGATATTGTCTGATCGTAGCAGAATTATTTATAGTGAAGGCTGTGGAAGTAGTAGCAGTAGTACCATTATTCATTGGAAAGATGTTTGTTTGGAAACATTATTATTATTGTTAAGAAGGAGAAAGACAAATGACATGTGGATTCTTATTATGATCTTGCTTAGAAATCGTTGTGTAGTTTATGATATTTGACATTAGGTTATTATTTTGGATAGTATCATATGTAAATTCAAATAATTTCTTTTTCTGCTAATGGATGGTGTTATTTTTAAATGATACATGTAATCTTTTGAATTAAAGTAAAAAAATATTTTTGTATTTAGTAACTATTTTTTTAGTTAAGAGAAGGGTATATGTGAGTCATTTTTTTACGGTAAAATTTATGTGAGACACTTTTTAAATGGAGATTCAGAGATATATCAATTCACAAATTAAAGTTCAAGGGTACATTAACTCCAAATATCTAACAGTAATGACATATTTGAGATACAATATTTATTTATATCAATTAAAATAGATGTAGATCTTATTTTAACATCAATTGCTCCACTTTAATAATGCATACTTATGTATATAATTTTATTGATTGATGTAAATCACATGTGCAACGCACGTATTTTATACTAATTTAAGAAAATAATCCAGAAGAGAATTTAAGTAAAAAATACTTAACTATCATTGTTAGGATAAATAGAGAGGCTACTTGGATTGATTTATAGCCAGTGTAACAATTTTTTTTTTTAAAAAAGTATTTATTTTTTCTTAAAAGTGTATATTTTAAAAAATTGATGTGTTCGGTCAAGCTTTTGGGAGAAAATAAGTGTTTTTGAGTGATAGTATAAATAATTTTTCATAAGATAAAAAAAAAAAAATATCGCCCTAAAAACACTTTTGAAAAAAATAACTTAGAAGTAACTTTACAAGCTTGACCAAACATTAATTGCAACTTAAAGTATTTTTTAAAATTTATCGATCAAACACAAATTGTTTCTCACCATAAGTACTTGTTGGGTTCAATTGGTGTGAATGAAAAATGGAGGGATATAACCTTTTATGAAAAGACATATTGTTTTGGAAAAGGAGTGACTGTTCAGATAATTGTGTCTGTTCACAAAAAGACACAATATTTCGAATGAACAAGCATGACTCTTCCAAAGGATACACCTTTTTGGATGAACCGTTGCCACCTTTCGAAAGGGGCACTTGATGGCTATATAAACCTGCATTTATCCACAGTTTTTGGTTTGAAAAATTTTCTGAAATAAAAAACTCTTCTTGTCTTCAAAACATTTCTTTTGATCAATCAAATAGTTGAGTGAGTTTGACGAATCCAATAATTTGAGGTACCACTATAGTTGGATTGCAAATCATTTTATCCTGGGAGGAAGATTCCAAAACCTCGGGTACAGTGAGGGAAATTACTCCTTAAGGACACTCTGTGAAGTTGGGGGACTTGGCTTTACATTTCTGTTTCATCTTAATTTCTAAAAAAAATAAAACACACTTCTTAGAAGATCACTTTGATCTTGTGTTGAGGGTGCTGTTGTACTTCATAGTATTCTTGTTTTAAACTTGAACTAGTATTGAAGTTATTGTGTCAAATTACAGATTCTTGTACCCGAAAACATTGAAGAAACAACAATCTCAAGGAATAAACTTTAGAAAAAGGAAAAAAAGAATTTTTTTTGGCTTGTTTGGTGAAATTTTCTTTTCACTAAAGTTTTTTTTTTTCGAATCTGTATAGCTTGGTTTCTGGAGATTAAAACTTTTAGCTTTCTACTCCGTTTGAACTTAACTAGGGATTTGAAGAAATAAAATCTTCATCACAAGTTAAAGATCACTCGGTTGACGATTGGAAGTCATCAAAACTTCATCGTTAAACTAGAAACAAGAAGTGTTTAAAGTTGCTGCAATTTTTTAATAAGTTTTTTGATATACTTAAGGTACTGTCTTGTGGTGACAGAAAAATGACGACTGATAGTCAAATGCATGATGCTGGAACGACTATGGCGGCAACTAGTATTGCCATGACGAGTTGTACTAATACTCCGCAAGCTATGGCACCGGTGGAGAAATCCGAAAAGTTTGCAGGTATTGACTTCAAGAGATGGTGGTAGAAAATGTTCTTCTACCTCACCACTCTATGTCTTCAAAGGTTCACGATTGAGGAAGCTCCAGAGGTGCCCGAGGGAACCTCTAAAAAGGAACGTTTCATGATTGTGGAGGCTCGAAAACACTCAGATTTCCTTTGCAGGAATTATATCTTGAGTGGCCTCCAAGATGACCTTTACAATGTATATAGTAGAACCAAGACTGCAAAAGAGTTATGGAGAGCGTTAGAACGGAAGTACAAGACGGAGGATGCCGGAACTAAAAAGTTCTTTGTTGCAAGATTCCTGGAGTACAAAATGATAGACAATAAATCTGTTGTTTCATAAGTGCAGGAACAACAAATAATCATCCATGATCTCTTAGCGGAAGGTATGATTTTGAAAAATACCTATGTCGAACAATTTAAATATGTTCTTAGTATTCACATGAACTTCATTGCAGGTTTGATTGTGAATGAAGCATTTCAAGTAGCAAGCAATAATAGAGAAGCTACCACCAATGTGGAAAGACTTCAAGAACTATTTGAAACACAAATGCAAGGAGATGTCAGTCGAAGATATGATTGTATGACTACACATTGAAGAAGATAATAAGGCTGCGGAAAGAAGGTCAAGAGGCAATTCTGCAATGAATGGAGCAAACATTGTAGAAGATAACCAAAACAACTCCAAAAAATAAAAGAAAGCTGGAAATAAAAGCAATCAACCCAAGAAGAAATTCAAGGGAAAGTGTTTCAACAGTAGCAAGATTGGCCACAAGTCTATGGATTGTCGTGCCCCGAATAAAAGAAAGAAGAAGGACTAAGTAAATTTGGCTAAGTCTAAGAAAGAAATGAATAATCTGTGTGCTATGCTTTTCGAATGCAACTTGGTGGGAAATCCTCGCGAATGGTGGATGGATTCTGATGCCACACGCCATGTTTGTGCTAAAAAGAAGTTGTTTTTGACGTTCGCTCCGGCTCAAGTAGAAGAAAAGATCTACATGGCAAACTTCGCTACTGCTAAAGTAGAAGGAACAGGAAAAGTGTACTTAAAGATGACTTCTGACAAAGTGTTGACACTTAACAATGTTTTGTATGTTCCGGAGTTACGGAAGAACTTGATTTCAGTTTCACTTCTAGGCAAAAATAAATTCAAATGTGTATTTGTTTTCGAAAAAATTATACTTAGTAAAGGAGCAGTGTATGTAGGAAAAGGCTACCTCAATGAGGGCTTATTCAAAATGAATGTAATGAATGTTGAAATCAATAAAAGTTCAAATTCTTTTTACTTGCTTGAGTCTCCCAATTTGTGGCATGAATATTTAGGCCATGTAAATTACAAAATGTTGTGTAAACTGATTAACTTAGAAGTTTTGCCAAACTTTGAGTGCAATAAATCAAAGTGTCAAACGTGTGTAGAATCAAAGTATGCTAAGCATCCGTATAAGTCCGTTGAAAGGAATTCTAATTCCTTAGACTTAATACACATTGACATTGTAATATGAAGTCAATACCATCACGAGGTGGAAAAAAGTATTTCATAACTTTTATTGACGATTGCACTAGATATTGTTATGTCTACTTGCTGAATAATAAGGATGAAGCAATAGATGTGTTTAGATAATACAAAACTGAAGTTGAAAATCAATTAGAGAAAAAGACAAAGCTATAAGAAGTGATAGGGGCGGAGAATATGAATCTCCCTTCGCTGAAATATGTGTAGAGAATGGAATTGTCCATTAAACTACGGCCCCGTATTCACCTCAATCTAATAAAATTGCGGAAAGGAAAAACCGATCTTTGAAGAAAATCATGAATGTCTTACTTATAAGTTCAGGTTTACTGTAAAACTTTGGGGGGGGGGGGGGGGGGCTATCCTTACAACCAACCGAATACTCAATAGAGTTCCCCATAGTAAGACATAATTAATTCCTTATGAAAAATGGAAAGGAAGAAAACCCAACTTGAAATATTTCAAAGTGTGGGGGTGTCTAGCAAAGGTCCAAGTTCCTTTACCTAAAAGGGTTAAGATAGGACCTAAGACGGTGGAGTGTGTGTTCATAGGATATGCCAAAAGTAGTAAAGTATTTCGGTTTTTGGTTCATAAATCCAAACATCCGGATATTAATGAAAATACGATAATTGAATCAGATAAGTTGAATTCTTTAAAAATATTTATCCGTATAAAATTAGACATGAAAAGTCTAGTGGAGGGTCTAAAGGACCTCGAGATGAGCCAAGTGAGAATGTACACAGTGATGAGAATCCAAGACGTAGTACACGTCAAAGAACGTTAACTTCGTTTGGAGCAAATTTTGTAACATTTCTCTTAGAAAATGAGCCTCAAACATTTAAGAAAGCGATGACATCTTCGAACTCATCATTTTGGAAAAAGGCAGTCGATAATGAGATTGATTCAATCTTAAGCAACCATACGTGGGAGTTAGTTAATCTTCCTCAAGGAAATAAACCTTTATGTTCTAAATGGATCTTCAAAAGAAAAATGAAAGCTGGTGGTACTATTGATAAGTACAAGGTAAGACTTGTTGTAAAAGGCTTCAAACAAAAGGAAGACCTTGATTACTTTGATACATTCTCGCCAGTAATGAGGATAACATCAATTCGGATGTTAATTGCCTTGGTGGCAGTATATGGTCTTGAAATCCATCAAATAGATGTGAAAACAACATTCCTAAATGGAAAATTAGAGGAAGAAATCTACATGGAACAACTTGAGGGTTTTGTGGTTCCAGGAAAGAAAAATAAGGTGTGTAAACTTATTAAGTCACTTTATGGACTAAAACAAGTACCTAAATAATGGCACGCTAAGTTTGACCAAATCATGTTGGCAAATGAGTTCAAGATAAATGAATGTGATAAATGTGTTTATATTAAAGACACTCCAAATCACCAAGTCATTATATATTTATATGTGGATGATATGTTGATCATTAGTAGAGACATTTTAGACATAAATACAACGAAACAAATGCTCGAGAGCAAGTTTGATATGAAAGATCTTGGAATTGTGGATGTGATCTTAGGAATAAGAATCCATAGAACTCCACAAGGGTTGACATTGTCACAGCCTCATTACATTGAAAAGGTACTTGACAAATTCAAGTATATGGAATTTAGTATTGTCAAGTATATGGAATTTAGTATTGTCAGTTCTTTAGTAATGATTATCTAAACTTGACAGATTTTACCAAATAGTTTAATCTATGGATTGAATGTTTAGAAATAACCTATGTGAGAGCGAAGTGGAAGCCGCTTCAAGGAGAATGTTAGTAAAGGTCTATTCTCTAAGCTCTCATGAAATCGGGACGTGTTCATGGCTGAAAAGAACAAAATCATAAAAATCATAAACAATAAAAGGCTGGTTGTGTGACATGTGTTGTCTAGGTGTACATTAAAGCTCGACGGTTCAAAGATATCAAATCTACCGATTGACCGAGTGCATCCGATGCATGTTCACTACGGAAAGTTCAAAGGAAACCCACTTATCCTGATGCAATCAGTCTTTGCTTAATGATCACATATTTGTTCGTAAAGTTTTACAAAGAATAGTCATTCCCCATTTATGTAGGGGATTGTTGGGTTCAATTAGTGTGAATGGAAAATGGAGGGACACAACCTTTTATGAAAAAACATATTATTTTGGAAAAGGAGTGACTGTTCAGATAGTTATGTTTGTTCAGAAAAAGACACAATATTTCGAATGAACAGACATGACTCTTCCAAAGGATACACCTTTTCGGATGAACCATTGCCACCTTTCGGAAGGGGCACTTGATGGCTATATAAACCTGTATTTATCCACATGTTTTGGTATGAAAAATTTTCTGAAATAAAAAACTCTTCTTGTCTTCAAAACATTCCTTGTGATCAATCAAATCGTTGAGTGAGTTCGACGAATCCAATAATTTGAGGTACCACTATAGTTGGATTGAAAGTCATTTTATCCTGGCAGGAAGATTCCAAAACCTCGGGTACAGTGAGGGGAATTATTCCTTAAGGACACTCCGTGAAGTCGGGGGACTTGGCTTTACATTTCTGTTTCATCTTAATTTCTGAAAAAAAAAATAAAACACACTTCTTAGAAAGATCACTTTGATCTTGTGTTGAGGGTGTTGTTGTACTTCATAGTGTTATTGTTTTAAACTTGAACTAGTGTTGAAGTTATTATGTCAAATTACAGATTCTTATACCCGAAAACGTTGAAGAAATAACAATACTTTCTTTTGTTTCGAGCACTTTTGAAAAAGGCACTTCTCAAAATAAGTTAATTTTATAAGTTTGGCAAATATGCTATTATTTCTATGTGTTTCAAAAACTGATTGCTACGAACATTTAGCTTTCGGTTTATAAGTCACTTTCAAAAATTTGATCCAAATGGTGACTTCAGTAGGTGGATTTGATGATCATAATTAATCGACCAAACTACGATGAACTTATGTGCACAAAAGAAGGAAAAGCAAAAGTTATTTCTCTGTATCGTGTTTTTTCTTTTGGAAAATACGTTGTCCCCTCATGGTACACGATAAAACTTGTGAAATTTTATACTACGAACATATAGCTGAATAAAAGTTAATTATTATTTTGGTGTCAGGATATACGACATATCTTGTTATATCTTTAAAAACATAACTTGTAGATATTATGATACAACCATATAAATTTATGCCACAACAAATTCTTTGTTGTCTCAATATTAGGAGCATAATTAACTTGTTATGCCTTTTATAACATATCTTATGAGATATTATGATATGAAAAGGTAAACTTACATCCGAGAGATGTTACTATTATTTTAGATGTTTTTGGCTACTTATGTTTTATTTATGTCACTAAAGGACAACACTAAAATGACATATTCAAGACACTAACTAAATACCCACCCAAAATAGATTTTGAGAGAATTGACCCCTCTTTTTAACAAATTCATCGAACTTTCAAAACCCATTTGCCGCGTTTGCTTTTCATCCATCAATTGTCCTTTCCTTTTTGATAGATTTCTAGCAAAGTTGGTGTTTGAATATTCCAAGAAAGAGTAAACAAAACGAGAAGAAAAAAATTAAATAATCACCTATTTTTAAGTTCTTTTTACTACTCTTCGAGAGCTTCTACTCATTTTGCTTTCTTGTTCACTCAAACTCACAATCTTCGAGTTGAAGTGAGTCATCCCATCAATTCTCTCTTGTCTATTTTTAGGTTTAGATTTAAATTCATTCTTATTTTTTCATATGAACAGTTGTCCTCTGTGTTCATGATATTAATGCACTTTTACTTTTTCCTCGAACTTCCCTCTCTTTTTTTACGTCGAGAGGTTCATTAACTTAGAATACAAATGCATTATAAGTACTTAAGGGATAGGAAATATATCATATGCTTTTTAATTTACTTGAAGAATTTTTGTTTTCGGTGTATATGTAATCAACTTGAATGCGCCTGTCAATATTGTATTAATTTTTTAAAATTATTCTCCTACCCTCGTTTTTATTTTTTATATTCCTCTCCTCATATCCTCAAGGGGATAAATTGTACTAAATAAAATTCCTAATTAGAATAGATTCTAATATGAAAAGAAAGAGTATTCCCTGTTGGTACAAGTAGGGTGAAAGTGAAGTAATTCAGAATTGGACAATGAAGGTGGTTAATATAAGGGGATAGTATCCTTGCTCCAGTCCGAAATGTTAAGCTCAACCTTCTTTTGAAAATTGTCATTCTTGCCAGAGATTCATATTAATTAGTATTACTTTTTGAAGCATTATAATACATGGAAAATGTTATCCGAAAAGTAAAATAGCAATCTTCTTTTCATGTAGAGTTATTGTTTCTACATACAAGGAGGACGATGAGACTATCCATACACTAAATTGTGGACAAAATCAATGTCAAATATAGGTAGAATTTTCAGGAGGATCAAAGGTGCATCAATATTGCACTATTCAAATAATTTACCAAACAGCAAATTGCTTTTTTCCCAAGAGCACGTTTCTGAAAAACTATTTTATAAAAGTGGTTCTCAAATAAATAGTTTTCCAACAAGAATCCCAAATGGGCCCTTAGTCTCTTCTTATAGAAGCAAGTCACTAGGCTTCATGGCTGTTCCTGGTTCTAAATCAGCAGAAGGTTTCTGCACATGGCTGTTCCTGGTTCTAAATCAGCAGAAGGTTTCTGCCCATTCTCTATATCGCTAACCACTCGGCCCTTAGTCTCTTCTTCCACAAGCAAGTTATCAGGCTTCATGGCTGTTCCTGGTTCTAAATCACCAGAAAGTTTCTGCACATTCTCGATATCGCTGACAGTTCGGCCCTTGGTCTCTTCTTCCACAAGCAGATTATCAGGCTTCATGGCTGTTCCTGGTTCTAAATCAGCAGAAGGTTTCTGCACATTCTCGATATCGCTAACAGTTTGGCCCTTGGTCTCTTCTTCCACAAGCAGGTTATCAGGCTTCACGGCTGTTCCTGGTTCTAAATCACCAGAAGGTTTCTGCACATTCTCGATATCCCTAACAGTTCGGCCCTTGGTCTCTTCTTCCACAAGCAGGTTATCAGGTTTCACTGCTGTTGCTGGTTCTGAATCACCAGAAGGTTTCTGCACATTCTCGGTAGCGCTAACAGTTCGGCCCTTAGTCTCATCTTCCACAAGCAAGTTATCAGACTTCATGGCTGTTCCTGATTCTAAATCAGCAGAAGGTTCCTGCACATTCTTGACATCGCTAACAGTTTTGTTTTCATTTGCTTCCAATTTTTCCAAGTTCCTTTTGTGCCGCTTTCCATTCAAGTGCATCCTAAGGATGCCTGGACAACCACAATCAACCTTGCACATTTCACACATAAATTTACCCCTACCAACATCTTTGTTCTGACCATCACGTCTCCTTCTACCACCAACCCTGCTCTCACCATCACCCCTCCTACCACCATCCTTGCTCTGACCATCACCCCTCCTCCTACCACCATCCTTGCTCCGGCCATCACCCCTCCTCCTACCACCACCCATGCTCTGACCATCACCCCTCCTACCACCATCCCTCCTCCTACCGCCATCCCTCCTTCTACCACCACCCTTATCTAATGATTGACCAGCCTGCAGAAGTAGCTCATGTGAACATTCAAGATTTCAATAGCCAATTCCAACAAAATGGATTACTAAAAGACAAGGAGAAAATGGAAATATAGCAAGATCTGCAAAAAAACTAATGCCCTTGGTTATTATATATCAAATCACACAAACCATATTAACTTTACAACTCCACCCTGGCCTCGTCTACATTGCTAAATAGTTACTCCATCTTCACACATTAAATAAAAAATTTGACAAGTTAAGACTAAATTAATAATAAAGCAGACTCAAAATGGGAAAAAAGATTGACTATTTGGTAGAATAGGTAGCGCTCAATGCATATGGATGGGTTCTGGTAAATGGAAAGCACTGTTTCCATAAAACTTAGTTTTAGCAGAAAAGCATGATGACAATAAATGTGTATCACAAAGATTTATTTCATTTGTCTAAAGCTAAGCCTACCAAACATTTTTTACTTCCAGAAACTCTCTCCACATTCTTGGCCCTTCTTCTCCTTCCTCAAGGTTAAATCTGCACTACGCTTTTTAACTGTTCCAAATAACAGCAAGAGTAGGCTACTCGAATAACAACTAGCAGTTTTTATCTTCCAACCTTATTGTCGCATCTCAACAAATGATTAGGTATTGCCACGTCTATATGAATATGGAATGTTTTTCCGTTCTCAGTCAAGGGATACCAGATATCAGACCCATGAATCACAGGATGATCTACCACGAACCAAAGACAACGCCCAATCTTGTAGAAGGTAGAAACCCAATAACGCAACCAATAGCATTGCAAATGCTGAAAGTATAAGAGCGGACGACTGGTCTACTTGAAACTTTAGTAAAAGGGATTTTGGATTAAACTAATCTCTTAAAGCAAATGAACATAGTCTGCAATTAGCTTCTTCCTGTATATCATATCCCCTGTATGAATTATTTTAGCACCATATTCTTTTGAAGCAACTAGAGCTCGAGATGAAGTAAAATATAAAAGATTTCCAACTAATAGAACACTTCACATGAAAGGTCACAAGTTAATGATTGCAGATATGCCCACGCGGCCTAGTTCAAGTGGCAAAGGATGGGGGACTAGTGACTTAGTTCATAGGTTTGAGAACAGCGCCATGCAAACTGTATGACAGTTACATGGAAAGGGTAGAGAGGCGGGCACATTGTCCCGAGCTTCGTAAGTTGCAATTGATCCTAAAGGTTACACCCAAAGGGATATCTTGGTCAATCAAATAAGGTTCAGCATTGCAGAAATAACAATAGTTGTGTTAGAAATTTCAATCCATCAGCAATCCAAAACAATCTACATGATTACTCCAACAGCTATAGGCATGCTCACCAACACTTGACAGTTACACTCTTCCCTAGGAAGATGGTCTGGCACGTCAATCATCATACATGCAATAACAGGGCTGGCTTTGAAATCCATTATCATAACTCAAGTTATCAATTATGACGACAAATGAACAAAGAAACAGAATTATGGCGTGACAAGGAAGATCTTATTTTAGTAAGCAAACACTTGAGAGCAGAAGGAATTGATAGTTTGGGACCTCGTTTTTGGCATAATACATAAATGCACCCTTTAACTTGGCCTCCGCTGACATCTATGCCCTCCAAATTTGGGTGGGCACGAGTAGACACTTAAACTTGTATAGAGTTGAACAGCTTCACGCGCGCCTTACCGGGCATAGTATGCATCCTACATGGCATAATACAAATCAATTCGAGTGTGTCACACACGAATTGCCATGTCGGTCGCGTGTATTTACTTGTTCAACTTTATACAATTTTAAGTGCCTCGTGCACACCCAAAGGTGGAGAGTGGAGGTGCTAGCTGAAGCTCAAGTAAAAGGGTGCTTTTGTGTATTATGCCTATTCTTTCTACCGTCCATTAATGCATCTATCTTCAAAATATTTAGTCGTCTCATATTTGTCTATTAAACAAGCTAGATGATTATTTTATTAAACACCCCAGATTCTTTTTTTCTTACCCCCCCCCCCCCCCCCCCACCTCCCAAAACCCCATCCCTCGTGGTGTCCAACATTTCAGATGCTCTATCATATAAAAGCACTTAAATTTGACAAGAATTTCAGCAATGCAAAAAAGGAACGACAATTTCTCTAAAAGACGCGAAGGAAAAGAAGTCGTGAATAATTCAAGAACGCATTCTGTAAAATCCTCTAGACATGGTGGATAATAGGCTCTGTTAGAACCAGCAAACCTCTCTAAAATCAAGATAACATGGAGAGTCGTCATAAATTCATAGAAATGAAATTGGACATTTGATACGAGTCATCTAATTGTTCATGGTGTTGTGGCTGTAGTATTATATTGTGGCTAGCGGTGTTAGTTTATTTTGCATACCGTACTAGTTTATATGCACTTATCTTTTGTGTTTGTTATATTGTTAGTTTGTTTTGCGTACCATACTAGTTTATATGCACTTATATTTTGTGTTTGTTATACTGTTATCGGTCCTAAGCCGGGGGTCTATTGGAAACAGCCTCTCTACTTTACCTGAGCTAGTGGTATGGTCTGCGTACACTCTACCCTGCCCAGACCCCCCACTATGTGGGAATACACTGGGTATGTTGTTTTTGTTGATATGAGTCATCTAATTGTATTTTTTCTATTCGGTTGTTTACATAACTGTGGTTTGGTTTTAAAGTTAATTTTTCTTGAACTACATACATATATTCTTTTCATCTTTTTCTTCAATTGCACTTTAATTCACTTAAAGGTCACTCTTTATAGTAGCATTTTCCGCATAAAGCTCCAATAGATATTAGCTTCGCAACTCAGATAACACTAATCACCAATACTTGTTACTTAACAGAGACACTTACATGAGAACGCGATCCAGATGGGCCAGGAAATGCAGCAGATCCAAGACCCGGACCCGTATGAATACCCGGCCCGCCAATCACGGGTCCAAACCCTTGAGGCTGGGGATACCAACTCTGCCCTTGCGGTGCACCGACAGCACCAGCTAACTGGTTCAACTGTGCCAACCCTGCGACGGCCACAGACGCCTGAGGGTTCAACCCTAGCCCAACCCCGTCTGTCCTTTGGGGCAAATGATAAGTATTCTGCTGATTCAGTAACGGATACTGTGTTTGCCCATGTGATGCCATTGAAACCCCAGGTGGATGAATTGGGGGTTCTTGATAATGCCATCGTTGATGGGTTTGTGGGTGTTGTTGTGGATATGGATTTGGATAATTAGGACGGTAATACGACGAATGCTGTTGCTGGGGTTGTTGATACTGCTGCTGCTGCTGTTGTTGTTGTTGATACATGTGATGCTGTTGATGTGGGTATTGATAATTGGAGTAATAGGAAGGACGAGATGGGTCATAAGGTTGTTGTGATGCAGCAACAGGAGGGTAACCATATTGATTTTGCTGAGATGATGAAGAAGAAGAATCCATTAGAATTATTGCTTCAATTTCTCGAGCTTTAGGGTTTGTCTGAGAGAATAATCGTGCTCAAAATCCGGAATCCCTAATCATCAAGAAAACAAACGGGTCATTTTAAACCTTATATAGAAAACGCCTAAAATAGTCCCGTAAGTTGGGGTTCTGAATCAAAGTCATCCCTATTTTATCGTATGGAGCATAAATAGTCCTTTCCTCCCTTTTTCTTTTTGGGTTAAACAATGTCATTTCTATTTCACCAGAAAACTTCGATACGGATCAAGTGGAAGCTGTACAACTCATATATATATATATATATGAGTACACTCCACGATCTATCAGGTCTAAGGATAAGTGTGCAACTCGTTCGATGGCTCAAGCCATGGTGGTAGTAATATATGTTAAGCTATTTTCCTGCATATACTCTCCGTTCAAATTGTTCTTTTATGGTATCTAATTGCATTTCAAACTCTGCAAATCACGTATTATAACGTGCAAAACACATAGTTTAACTATGCTCAGGTGTCCAAATCTCTTTGTCATTCCATCACATATCCATTTGACCTTTGTTGGCCGGTCTCCAATTTGTCTACTATATCGAAGTCAATCTGGTATCAATGTCTACAGTATCGTTGTGTAAAGGCGAACTGTGAATTCTGACACTAAGCTCAATTGAGCATCAAACAATCATTAGAGATTGAAAGGCATGAAAGGAAAAAGTTGAAAGAGAAATTTTTCTATTGATATTGTTTCACTGTTACATTGCTCCTATTTATAGACTGATAACCGACTCCAGCTAGTACTAAGTGTAAATGTAACTAACTAGCAGAGTTTGATCAGTCCAGTTATTGACAACTCATCAAGTGACACTTTCCGTGTGAAGATATTACAATACCCCCTCTCAAACAAGAATGTAGAAAGCATTGTGAATTCCTAGTCTTGATATCAAGAATTGATGGATCAGCACTAGGCCTTCAATGAAAACATCTGCTAACTAAGATGTTGTGCTCACAAACTCAGGTTGAATTAGTCTGTCCTTGGGTTTTTCTCTCACAAAATAGTCTAGCTCAATGTGTTTGATTTTCTTATGAAAGATAAAGATTAGATGGAATTTGAATGGTTTCTTTGTTGTCATAATAGAGAGAAACTAGAGTTGCCACTTTTATCCCTAGATGATTGAGCAAACCAGTAATCTATACTATTTCAACAACTACAACAGTCATGCTTCTATATTCAGCTTCTGCAGAGCTTCTGCTAATAGTGTGTTGTTTTTTTATTCCTAATAGATCAAACACTCCTAACGTAACTGTATAGCCTGTAACATACCTCTTTGTATTTGGACAAGCAACCTAATCAGAATCACAATATTCTGTCAACTGTGGTATAGATCCCACTAGTAGAAAAAAACAAGTCCTGGACATCCCTTCGCATATCTCAACACTCTTAGGGTTTCTTCTTGGTGAGATGCTTTAGATTTTTGCATAAATTAGTCAGGACTTGTACAATAAATTGAGACCAGACCTAGTACTGGTCAGGTAGATCAATTTTCCAACAAGTTTTTGATAGTTTGTAACATCTTACAACACCTAATCACTAGTGTTTCCCATCTCCTCATCATACTTCTCTGATGCCAATCTTTAGTTTGATTCAAAGGGTGTAGGTGCAGGTTTAGCACGACTCAGACCCATCTCTGACGAAAGTTTTAGTGAGTATTTTCTTTGATTAAGAATAACACCTTTTTTGACATCATCACTTCTATACCTAGGAAGTATTTCAAGTCATTAAGATCTTTTATTTTGAAGTTTTGTTACAATATAGACTTGGTGTCTGAATTAGTTATGCATCATTTCCTATGATTATTAAATCATTTACATATACAAGAATCATCGCATGTGTATTTACTTACTTCTTTTGTCAGTTTTGAAATTAGTCTAAACTAAACTTGAATTTAGGCACATATAGGACATTCTTAAGTTTCTGATTTCTGCGTATGACTACATTCCTTGTGTGTGACTATAGATCTATCACCAATAGGCACTTGCACTTCATTCTTTCTTCATTTGCAACCTCTTTTATATCAGTTAAGAGGCTTTTAAGAGGTGTTATGTGGTGTGTATCTCTGAAATTAATTATCCACTCAGATGATACAAAAATGGATAATAATGATGTTATACCTGTTATGTTAGAATGATATCTCCCTATGTTGTTACATTCTATAGATGTTGAAGATAAGCCTCTCATGATGTAGTCAGTGGTGTATATTAACCTTGAAGCAGAGGATGTGCCTTCTCCGAGTGAGATCCTTTTCTAGGATCTTTTGCACCAGAATTTGCAGTCACACCGGAATTAGGTCCTTTAAAAAAAAATTTGGTTAGCAACATGGGCTTTAAGGTCATGTCCTTGCATATTCTTCTTACTCTTGAAATTAGGAGAATATACTTGCTCCTTGACAAGACCGTTGCATCCACAGTGGACACAATAACCAAACTTCTTCAGAACAAGTTTACCTCTTCTGACCACCAAACTGATAGTATCTCTATTAGACTCAATCGCTCTTAATGCTCTCTGACTTTACTCTTGAATAACAACTCCATATGTTTGATTCACAGTCAAGACAAGGCTCCTAAGTAGGATGCCACTCCTAACATAACTAAAACTTCCGTTTAAGCCCATGAGAAACTGCAGTAATCGTTGGTGACACAAATGTTATGTATATTTTTTTGACACTTCACAATCACAAATAAGTGCAATTGCCAAAATATCCAATTCATTTCAGGTATCCTTCAAACGAGTAGTAAAGAGTTAACAAAATCCATACCTTGCATGTGAGTAGCAATTTCCTTACTGAGTTGATAAATTTGAGTCAAATTTGATTTGTGAAATCTCTCTGTAAATTCATCCCAGGCCTTCTTCGCATCGGAAGCAAATACAATGCTCTAAATCAACTCCAATGAAACTGTGCTACTGATCCACGACAAAATGATGGCATTGCAGCGATCCTATGTTTTAGCAAGTTCTTCTTTATAAAAATTCCACAAACAAGTGCCATCAATGAACCCTAACTTATTCCTTCCTACCAAAGCTAGCTTCGTCGACCTACTCCAAATTGTGTAATTTTTAGTAAATTTCATTCCAATCAACATAATTCCTGGTGTATCTGATAATTGCAAGTACGATGGATATGTGTAGTCAATTTGTGTATTTTCGATCCGTGGTTGAACATCTTTCATGGCAGTGTTATGCTCAAGCTTTCAGCAATAGTTTCACACTAAGCTAACAGCTATGGCTACTGCTTTCAGATCCTTAATGTACAAGTAGTAACTACGGAGTCGCTGCTCTGATATTATGTGAATTCTCGCACTAAGCTCAATTGAGCATCAAACAATCATCAGAGATTGAAAGCCATCAAAGGAAAAACTAAAAAAGAAATTATATTATTGATATTGTTTCATTGTTACATTGCTCCTACTTATAAACAGATAACTGACTCCAGCTATCACTAAGTATAAATGTAACCAACTAATAGAGTCTGATCAATCCATTTATTGATAGCTCATCAAGTGACACATTCCATGTGAAAATATTCCAATACAAACAAAGTACGAATGCTCGAATAACTCATCCTCAAGAGATAAATAGTCTTTTCAATATGCATAATTAGTAAACTTTTAGTCTAAATTTAACAAAGACGTTAAAATAAATGGAACAACCCTATCACGACCCAAAAAAGAGGGTCATGGTGGCACTTGTCGCGGCGTACCTTGACAAGTAAGCCTATCACCCAAACTGATACAATAAGAGAAAAGGACAAAAAAATATCCCAAGATAAGTCTTCTAGAACGAAGCCGATCTATATAAGTAGTCATAACAATGCGGAAAAAACTTATCCAAAATACCAATCATGCCCAAAACCAGATGTCAATAGTGTAAGAACTACTAATACAATATAAGAGTCAAATACATCGGAAAAATAACCACAAAGGAATAATATCTGTCTCTGAATACTAATAAAGACATAACTACTGTAAAAAAATAGAGGTGAATTTCGGATGAATGAATGTCCAACCACTATCTTGGAAGCTCCAACAATCGCCCGAGTCAATCAAGCTGCGGCGCACTCAAGATAGGACCTACACCGAAAGGGCGCAATAGGCATGAGTACGGTCCACTTGTACTCAGTAGGTATCACAGGCCGACCAAGAAAAGTAGTAAATAAAGCATACAAACTAAGGGCATGTCACCGGCAATAAGAAAATGTCCCACAACAGTAGCCCACACCACTTGCACTAAAGTTCTAATATATAACATATATTGTAACATCACAACCAGATAGAACACAAGTATGCATTATATCACATATAAGTAGAACAAGGGAAAACATGCATGTACAAGATCATCAAATACAAGTAAAAGAAGATAAGACAATTACATAAAGGGCAAGTCAATATGACAATACAACATAATATAAACACAATAAAGTAAGTGCAATGTATATGATGCTGATAATGATGATGCACGAGGTTGTCGCACAACCTCCGGGATCATCACACAATCCTCGTATACACCTACGGAGGCAAGCCTCCCAACGTAGGACCCATGGGGGGTTCGTCAACCCGTATACAATCCATATATATCATATCTTCTTTACGACACATTCATCAGAAAGGTGTTATCAGGTGTTGCCAGTGTTTCTCAGATATTGCCACGAAGGTACCAATGTTTCATAAATGAGTATGATATGAAGATGTAATGCTCACAACAAATCACAATGAGTATTTCCACAACCAACCATATGATATATTTCCATAACCAACCACATAATATATTTTCACAACCAACCATAATAATACATTTCCACAACCACTTGACCCAATATCCATTATTATATGCAAACTCTGCTAAAGCCAAATGTTGCTTCCATTGGCCATCAAAATCTATCATACATGCACGAAGCATATCCTCTAAAACCTGAATAGTCCGCTCTAACTGGCCATCAGTCTGGGGTGAAATGTTGCGCTAAGATTAACACAAGTACCCAAATCATCCTGAAAAATTTCAAAAGTGATATGTAAACATAATACCTCGATCTGAAATAATGGACACCAACACACCATGCAGACGCACAATCTCACGAATATAGATAGGGCCAATCTCTCAGCACTAAATGAGACCTGAACCAGAATAAAATGAGCTGACTTGGTCAATCGATCCACGATGACCCAAACACTGCCAGAACCATGAGCTGTACAAGGCAAACCCATCACAAAGTCTATTGTGATCCATTCCCACTTCCACTCGAGAATAGGTAATCTCTGAAGCAACCCACCGAGCCTCATATGCTCGCCTTCATTTGCTGACAACATAGGCAACGATCTATAAAATCCGCTACATCTTGTCTCATACCACCCCACCAGTAATGCTACCTCAAATCACGATACATCTTAGTCACATCTAGATGGATAGAATATCTTAAACAATGGGCCTCCTCTAAGATCAATCTAATCCAGTCACCCACTATTGGCACATAAACTCGTCCTCCAAACCGCAAAACTCTATCCAAATCAAGTAAGTCTTTCTTTGCCTTCCCACTCAATACCTTATCTCGAATTGACCTCAATCCAATATTATCAAATTGATGAGCTCGAATCTTCTCTATCAAAGAAAATCTAGCATCCACGAATCCCAAAACACGCCCCAATATCAAAATATCAAGCCTAACTATCTGGTTAGCCAAAGACTGAACCTCTAAGGCCAAAGGCCTCTCCTGGGTCAAAAGATACGTCAAGCTACCCATGCTAATTATCTTTTGGCTGAAGGCATCCACAACTACATTAGCCTTGCCCAAATGGTACAGAATAGTTAAATCATAACCTTTAAGTAACTCAAGCCAACGATGCTACCTCATATCAAAATCTCGGTGGGTGAGGAAGTACTGAAGGCTACGATGATATGAGAAGATCTCACGAAAGACTATGTATAAGTAGTGCCTTCAAAACTTCAATGCAAACACAACTGTGCACAACTCCAAATCATGGGTATGATAATTCCTCTCATGAGGTTTACACTAACGAGATGTATATGCAATCACCTTGCCCTCTTGTATCAACATAGCACTCAATACAACACTGAAAGCATCATAAAACATGGTAAAGCCCACACCCTCTTTAGGCAAAGCCAATATAGGAGATGAAGTTAACAAATCTTTGATCTTTTGAAAGCCCGTTTTACAAGCATCGGACCACTTGAAGGAAATCCTCTTCTGAGTCAACTTGGTCAATGTTGACACCTAATTTTAGCTCTCCATACTTAAAATTAACGCATTTAGGCTCCCTGATCGTTAAATGACACAATATGCAATTTTTTACATTTTTTTTGCAATTGTTAATAAACTATTAATAATCATCATTATTTTACAACTTTTACTCTTTTATCTTCATATTTTAATTTCATATGATTTATTGATAATTATCTTTAATTTCATAAAGTTTAGGATTTTTATCAGTTTATTATTATTTTAATATTTTTTGCACAGTCCTCTGCATATGTATACAATATAGCACTGCAACTCTTTATAGCGCAGTATAATTTTAATCATTTATAGCATAATATAATTTTTTTCATGACAATTATATTTTTTATTTGATGTTTATATTTTTCTGTAATTATACATCGGCATTCATATTTTTGTATATTATTTAATACGACTTACAAATGTGAATCGATTTAATTATTTTAATACATAGGGTAACAAATTAGTCAAGTCGAAGTCCTATCAGTTTTAATTTTTTTTGACTTTATTTTCACCTACTATCCCTAATTTAAGGGACTTGTTGGGAAAAAGTAGAAATGAATATTATTTTTGATTATTTTTCCTTTTTTAAATATACCACACACACATTCTACACACACGCTACACGCACATATGCACAACATCAGTTGACCTTTTTTTACTCCTTTCTCCGATGAGCATGGCCGAACTCCGGCAAAATACACCACCTCACCGGAACACTACCACAACAGATTTCAATTTTTTCTTCCCTCTTCTCCGACCAGATCTGGCCGAAATTACAAGAAATATCGACGTCAACAGCCACTGCTCCGGCAACCACCCGTGACCTTTTTTGTTCTTTCCCTTCCATTTCCCCCTCACACTCCGGTCACCAGAGCTCAGCCACTATGTGCCACCCTTTTCTTTCTCTTTTGTCACTGTTTGGAGAAAAAATGGGCCAAATCTGATCGAAAAATGACCACACCACTGACCACTGCCGCCTTTCCTTCCTCTCTTTTTTTCCCTCTATTACGTCGTGCCTCGCCGGAGTAGGTCACTGGCAGGCGAAGTTTCAGTCACCATCACCAGTGCGACAGTCCCAACCTCTCCCTCTTTTGTCACAGATTTGGCCAGAGAGGTCATTCTCCAGTGAAGCTCCTTATTTTTGGTGAAATTCTACCATTTTGCAACATGATTATGTTGGCTACATTTTTATCTATATTTATTATGTTTTATTGTTGCCACTAACATATTATTACTTGCTCATATCATGATTGTTGTTGAAATTTTGTGTTCTGGTGGGATTGTTGTTGAAATTTTGTGTTCCGATGGCCTTTTAGTGGACTGTTTTGTTGCATGTTTCATTACTATTGTTATTCTTTCATTGATTTTACGTTATATTGCTAAATTCATGTCCTCTTAGAGCCCATAATTAACTCAAGTGATGATCTCGTTCCTCCACTGTTTGGCTATTTTTTGATCTATTTTGTGTTGCCTTGTGATATTCTACTTGTTTAAATAGATGAATAATGAGGCACGTTGGCCAATGAAATTAGCTTTTCGTCTAGATATTTGAGGCCACCCCATTACAAAAGACGAACTTTATTTTTATCAAAGTTATTATTTTATATTAAGGGTAGACACTTGGCCGATGAAGAAATTCTCCATCAATTTTTGAGGCCTTTGCAAATAAAAGGACGGATATTACGTATATCTTTACGTAATAAAAATAAATATTTTTCGCGATAATGAAATTTTTATAACAACGCAAAAAGTTTTATGATTCATATCTTGGCAAGACGATTTAGGATGGCTAATAAATCAGCAACCACTTCGTATCCATGCCGTATTTAAAATTTAATCTAAGCCCACTCTTTTAACGAAACTATATCTTTTTATACATATCTGAACACATATCTTTTCAATTTATTTTGATAACTATTTATTTGATACTAACATTTTATTTACAAGTGTTTATACATGTTATTGAGAATACTCATCGGGAATGGCATTCAAAGAAAGCTTTAATTTTATGTTTGTATTTTTATACTTTTACACTTGTACAAATATTAATTATAGTGAAATCTTTATTTTGGGTTGTTGGACAGGATGTTTTACTTACACAGTACCCAACACGCGTTTAGGTAAATTTAGGCCGTTAATATTTATATAAAAATTAATTTAGATATGGAATCAATTTATTTATACTTATACATTAAAAGAAATTGCATAATCTTTTTCTTTAAAGCAAATTTTTCTTTATTCAATTTTTCTTTTTTTACCATACACATTCTTATATACTTTCGATCATCTTCACACATTTTTTTATGTACAATAATTTATGTAATTTATATATTCTTTATATGTAAATTGTTTATGTTATTTTAATGCATATTTTAGAATTGTATTTATAAACATTGATTTTTTCCTTCATCTTCTAATAAACTTAAGTTTGGTCGAAAACCACATTTGTGGATTCTAAAGAGGGTCTAATCCCTTTCTTTCATAATAATTTGAACCTTTACCTAGAATATAAATTGGTTTCATAGATTAGAATAAAGCCATACTTGTTAGATAAATAAATAAGTTTCCTATTTTCCTTAAAAATTAGGTGGTGACTCTATATAAAATTAATTCTTTTAGAGTCCATAATATCGTGCACGTTTTGACCTTAGGTAAAAATCGGGTATGACAGTTTGGTGACTTTACTGGGGAGAAAAGATTTTAACCATTACAGACTTAGGTAATTATTTATGTTTTTATACACTGTTATTTATTTTTTCCTAATTTTCTTGATTTATCTTGTTTGTATGACAGGAATTGTTTCTTTGTTATTATTTTGTATAGATTTTTTATTTATTTATCGCTTTATATAAATTGGCATTCCGTTCATATTTTCTTCATTTTGGAATACTGACACTCACACACATTGTACACGCAGATTGTACATTGTACTTTCCCAAAATTCTTTCAAATCACCTTATTTTAGAGAGTTGGCGTATACGTAAGGTAAGCGAGAGTTTTACTGTCTTGGGACTACGTGCCTTCTCGTATAGAAACTTCAAGTCTGAGTCTACCCACTCTTAGTCAACATAGGATAGAATTAAAACAATACCTTTTAGGAGCATGCATCATTAGTTAATTTTATGTCTGAAGGGTTCATGACCCAAGTGACACATTATCATGATCTTTGTACATATTTAAAAGATTATTGTGTTGTACATATTTATTTGCTCTAAATTGATTATGCTTTAGTGAGAAGGTGTAGTCTAACCTATGTTTTACATAGCGGATCAGTTAAAAGATGCACCTTAGCAACATCGCCACTAGCTAGGTATAGGTTTGAACTACGTTTTGACATGAATCTTGTCTTGAAAAGATACGTAGGCAACCCTGCATTAGGGTTCGATCTCTTCACTGTTTCAAAATGATTTCTCTGGTATGCAAAACTGGGGCAAATTTTTTGGAACAGTTCAAAAACGCTCTGTAAAGCCTTCAAGAGCACAATTTATTAGCTTCACAAATCCAAATCTCATTGACATTAGTGCCTAGGCGGTCTACCTCCAGATCCTCGCTTGATTTTTGTGCAAGAATACCTAATTTTTTTTTCGAATGTCATAAACCATTAAATTTATGACGTCTCAATCCTCACTTTCAAAAGCGAGAGTTCAATATTTTTTCAATCATAACAATTCTGCCAACTACAGTGAAATAATATTATAATTTCTTCATTGTCTGAGTTTTTCAATCTTATCAGCATACTGAAGTTGTGTCAAAGCCCTTCCCATGCTTGACATCTATTTTCTCGATCATTTGATCAGAACAATTTTGATGTTAAAAGTAGTTCTTTTCTGGTTGTCTTTTCATATTATTTTTAAGGATGATCATCATTTTTTTACAATCATGCATTGCACATATAAATTAACAAATTTGCCTGAACTACATAGACCTAATTCTTGTTTTCACAAGATACGTAGGCAACCTCCATTTGGGTTTGGTCCCATTTTTCAGAAAAATAAAATAATTAAAATAAAATTTTGACTTGGTTGATATCAATACAGTTAGGAGTGTGCATGAGAAATAAAAATTGGTATGATGAAAAGAACCGACTTTATGGTAAACCATAGATTCTTTTGGTACCTTTTATCACACCTTAGTAACGCTTGAAAAAAGTTCTCTTACATGCATCTAAGACAAGAACAAAGCCAACCTCTGCGTTTCATGTGCAATGTGTGGTGAGCTTTAGTTTAATTCCATGCATTGCATTGTTGATCTAGAACTTGACCTTAATGTCCGTTGAGGCAAAATTTCAGTTGCACTTGGTTTTGGAAATGATTGTAGGCCTTTTTTGACCCAATTGTGCCTTTCACAGTCTATCAAATGACATTAATCCCTATCATTTCCTTTTTGAGCGTAAAACCTTTCTTTGGACAACCGTATTTGAGCTTATACCTTTTCGAGTGCTTACATGCACTATCCCTCTCATGGCCCTACCTCCTTAAGCGCATTAAACATATGTAATTTACGAATAAAGATTTAAGATCAAAGGCACAAATGCAAAGGATATATTGTTTCAGATGAACAAAAATTAAAAACGACTTCAAAAGGAGAAAACCCCCCACAAAAAAAGGAAAAGAAAAAAAAAGAACAAAAAATATCTATACATTCTTAAAAAAAGGGGGAAAATTCTAACACAAGATTCAAAATAAGTCGAAGCAAATACAAAACAAGGGACAACGCAGCACAACTAAGAAGATCATACGTCAAAGAGCAACAAACATCAAAAGCACAAATGCAGTGTAATGCTCATTGAGTGATTAGTCACTTTTCCCCCAAATATTATCTTACTCGTCCCCAAGCCTATATTACAAGCCAATAGCAAGTCCTACGAGATTCTATTTCAAGTGTTCTCATATTAGTGGATACTTATATGAAGGTCAAGCCTATGGTATCGCAATTGCGTGGATTGAATTCCTTTCTGAGTGCGAGTGTATTTCTTAATACATCCCTAGATTCAAGAGAAAATTACTCAAATATATGCGAAATGAGACTTTCTTTTACTCAAATATATGCAAAGTGGGACTTTCTTTTTGGAGAGGGCACCTGAAGCATAAGGATATGCATAATTCGAAACATTTGTTTAAAGCAAGACAAAATTCTTGTCGATACTTTGGTGTGTCTGAGGTACCACTTGAAACTATAAGACTTACCCTGAAGTTGATCTCGGTTAGATGAGAAAAGGATGGGGGAATTCTTATGCACACTACTAATTATTGGTACCAACTGAGTCAAGACATGATTGTGTCTTCTTCATCTTTCAGAATTTTTTATCAAGAAAATAAAAAATTCTTTCTTTCTTTTTCTCAAGATGCCCACTTTCATATACGGGCATTTATTTTACTTTTCATTTAAGGTGTCCACTTTCATATATATGTATTTCTATTTTTATTGAAGGTACCCAATTTTTTTAAATATGAATATTTGACTTTTTATTTCAAGCATATGCATTTAAATACCGACATTTTATTTTTCAGTTAGGCGGCCATTTTTTGGTATTTTTTATATTTTTTATAGCTCCGTCAGTCGAATTGCCATTAGATTTCAGCCACCTCACTAGTTGAGGGCCTTAGTCTTCGTAGGCAATTGAAGACGACAATTAGTATCAATTACCGTAAGCAATCGGAGGCGTCATGCATCTTTTCAATCTGTAATAGCAAAATTATTTTTTTAGTTTCCTAAGAACAAGACGATGTCCGTATAAATAATACACTGGGGTAAATTTTGAGAGCCTTTCTCAAAATTTACTTTATGTCTTTATTTTGAACTATATTGACTTGATTCTCGTAACACTCGAGATATGTAGAAAGCTCTATGCAGAGTTCGATTATCACAGGGATTAGACACCCTTCGGAATCCACAAATGTATTTTCCGACCAGACTTAAGTTTATTACAAGATGAAGGGAAAAATCAATGTTTATAAATACAATTCTAAAATATGAATTAAAATAAGATAAACAATTTGCATATAAAGAATGTATAAATTACATAAATTATTGTATATAAAAATGTGTGAACATGATCGAAAGTATATAAGAATGTGTATGGAAATAAAAGAAAAAATGAATAAAGAAAAATTTGTTTTAAAGAAAAAGATTATGCAATTTCTTTTAATGTATATGTATAAGTATAAATCAATTGATTAAATATCTAAATTAATTTTTATATAAATATTAACGGCCTTAATTTGCGTAGACGCGTGATGAATACTGTGTAAGTAAAGCATGCTACCCAACACCCCAAAAATAAAGATTTCACTATAATTAATATTTGTACAAGTGTAAAAGTATAAAAATACAAACATAAAATTAAAGCTTTCTTTGAATGTCATTCCCGATGAGTATTCTCAATAATCTATATAAACACTTGTAAATAAAATGTTAGTATCAAATAAATAGTTAGCAAAATAAATTAAAAAGATATGTCTGCATATATGTATAAAAAGATATAATTTTGTTAAAAGAGTGGGCTCAGATTAAATTTTAAATACGGCATGGCTATGAAGTGGTTGATAATTTATTAGCCGTCCTAAATCGTCTTGCCAAGATACGAATTATAAAACTTTTGTGTTGTTATAAAAATTGTCATTGCCCAAAATATTTATTTTTATTATGTAATGATATACGTAATATCCGTCTTTTTATTTGCAAAGGCCTCAAAACTCGACGGAGAGTTTCTTTAGCGGCCAAGTGTCGACCCTTAATAATTTGAATCCTTACCTAGAATCTAAATTGATTTCGTAGATTAGAATAAAGTCATACTTGTTAGATAAATATATAGGTTTCCTATTTTTCCTTAAAAATTAGGTGGTGACTCTGTATAAAATTAATTCTTTTAGAGACCATAGTGTCGTGCACATTTTGACCTAGGTAAAAAATATTATGACAGTCAACCGAGCTGCAATTGAAGAGAAACCCTCAAAACACCGATAATAACTTGCTAAGCCAAGAAAACTCCGAAACTCGGTGGGCGAAGAAGGTCTAGCCTAATCATGAACCGCTGCAACCTTGGCTGGATCAACCATAGTACCTTCTTTAGTCTCCACATGGCCCAAGAAAAAATATACTCCAACCAAAACTCACACTTAGAAAACTTTGCATACAACTTCTCATCCCTCAATCTCTGAAACACAATACGCAAATGCTCCTCATGATCAACCTCACTTTTGGAATTCACCAAGATATCATCTATAAATACGATAAAAAAGGAGTCGAGATATAGTCGAAACACCTGGTTCATCAATTCCATGAATGCGGCAGGGGCATTGGTTAACCTAAAAGACATGACCAAGAACTCATAATGACTATATCAAATCTAAAAAGTTATTTTCGAAATATCCGAAGCTCTAATCCTTAACTGTTGATAACCGAACCTCAAATCAATCTTCAAAAATACCGTAACACCCTGAAGATGATCAAATAAATCATCGGTGCAAGAAAGAGGATACTTATTCTAAAGAATCACCTTATTCAACTATCGATAATCAATATACATCCGCAATGACCCATCCCTTTTCTTCACAAACAAGACAGGCACACCCCAAGGTGAAATACTAGGTCAGATAAATCCCTTATCTAATAACTCCTGCAATTGATCTTTTAGTTCCTTCAACTCTGCTGGGACCATCCTATAAGGAGGAATAGAAATGGGCTTGGTGCCCAGCTTAACATCAATATTGAAATCAATATCTCGATCCAAAGGTATACCAGACAAGTCCGTAGGGAACACATCCATAAACTCACGGACAGAATTTAAGGAAGGAGGCGAAACAACACTGGTGTTATGAATATGAGTCAAGAACAATAAACATCCTCTCTCAAACAATTTACGAGCCTGAACATAAGATATAATCCTCTTAGGACCAGAATGAATTGCACCCTTCCAAGCTATCCTTGGTACACCCGATGAAGCTAAAGTCATAGTCTTGACAAAATAATTTAAGACAACATGATAAGGAACCAACCAATCCAAGCCCCAATAACATCAAAATTGATCATATCTAATACAAGCAAATCTACCAAATTCTCAGGCCCGGTAAAGTCATAACACAAGATCGGTATGCCCGATCGACCACTAAAGAAGCACCTACCGAGATAGAAACATGAATAGGCATAACAAGAGGCTCACTAATAGAATCAAAACCTAAGGAAAAATACACAGACACATAGAAAAAAGATGACCCGAGATCAAATAATACATATGCTTGTTTGAAACAAATGGGAATGATACCTGTGATCACATCATTAGAAGCCTCTACCTCTGGTATGGTTGGTATAACATAGTACTGCCCGCGACCACCAACCGACTGAATAGCCCCACGAATGAATGAGTATGATATGAAGATGTAATGGTCACAGATAATCACAATGAGTATTTGCACAACCAACCATTTTCCACAGCCAACCACATGATATATTTCCACAACCAACCACAATGATACATTTCTACAACCACATGAGCCAATATCCACTCATTATTTTCATTTCATCTATGAACTTCCACATGTCTCAAATGCCAACAAAGTATGAATATAATCACAGTAAATCAATAGTACCATATTAAGCATCTTAACAACACAATACAATTATTCACATGTATTCAAGGCTATTAATATCATATAGGACCCCCACACAGTCACACATATCGCATAATAACTCAATTTTGACAACTACATCATATATAGGCCCCCACACTGGCACAACACATAAATAGCCATATTTTTATGATTAGTTACCACCCTTAACATGAATTTTATATCATCATTTACTACCCAGCCCAGTCTGAAAGAGTTAAGCCATAACCTACATCAAAAGTTGAAACGGATCTACTACACTCTGATCCCACGACCATACTTTTCACAAACAATCTCAAACTCCATCAAAACATCAAATATGGAATCTACACATCAAAACAAAACCAAAGACACCCATATTGACTACTTTTATTTCGAGGTCAAAACGGACCCTCGGAATGGGTTTTCGAAAAAGAATGAAAAATCAGAACTTTACTTCAAAAATGTGTTCCCCGTATTTTTAGAAATCTACAGATGAAAATCCAAGTTAAATCGAGTATACGAGGTTCAAATTGAAGAAAAATTATTTTTAAGCTTTACCGGGTAAAATCTTAGAAATTTGGGTTAAAATCAAGAATCAGAGTTGTATTAAGAGTTAAATTGATGAAAAACTAGTAATTATAAGATAAAAATATTATTCAAATGAAAAGAAGTGAAATTGGGGTTTAAAATCAAGTCCTAAGTTTTTGGGGTTTTGAGAAATTAATCAAAAATTACTAAGAAAATGGTGAATTCTTACCTTTAATCAATTTTAGAACCAAGCAAAAGGTGTTAATCTAGCTTTCCAAGCTCTCACAAACTTAACTTTTAAGCTCTCATACTATTTTAGGGTTTAACTCACGAGAGTCAAGATGAAAATGAGCAAAATGGGTCAAAAAGGGTGAAAAATCTGCTATAAATAACAGATTTTCTGCAATAACAATTTTTTTATTCAATTGGACTTCGAGGTGCCCGAGATTCGTTCGAAGTTCGATACATGCAAATGAACTATGCAACCATACTAAATTCGACGTTTCAGACGCGATGGCGATATTGGATTTTCAAAAAAATATAGTTTTCCCAAAGTTGACCCTCTAAACCCGAAATCACAATTTTCCAAACCGAAGGTCAAAATGAGATTTAAAAGCCGTAAAATCATACCAAATATGCTAACACCCTAACTTAAATATTTTGGATCTTCTAGAAAAGTCGATTTTCCATCCGACGTTGTTTAGATCAAATG
Organism: Capsicum annuum; assembly: GCF_002878395.1. NCBI lineage: Eukaryota > Viridiplantae > Streptophyta > Magnoliopsida > Solanales > Solanaceae > Capsicum > Capsicum annuum. The sequence goes on from NC_061116.1 coordinate 177,962,234, forward strand.
TGGGTCCCACACCCATATTTCCAATTTTTTAACTTTTCGACCAATAGGTCGAAATGAGCTCGGGTGCACTGGGATCTGAACCAAAGGTCTACCTAGCATAAAATTGAAATTTCAGAGCTGTTGGCGCAGTACGTTCGGCCATGTGGCACACGGATCAAAAGATATCTACATAAGTCCAAAATAAGGCTCTCGAAGCCTTCAAAAACCACAATATTGCATAAGTGATTCCAAAATGCATCGAAAATCATGTCAATCACTCTCGCACCCCAAAAATACCATAATGCAACTATGGAGAGGGGTAAAATAGTTAAATCATACAAAATCACAAATTTCACATATTTCATCAGATTTTTGGATCGTTACAAACCCATTTTAATCTTTTTGACAAGTAACTGTAAATATCATTGTCATGCTCTGTTTTTGTCAAGGTTAAATAAAACATGACTTTGGACTCTAAAAGAATTAAATTTATGTATAGAGTTGCCACCTAATTTTTAAGGAAAAAAAGAAAATCTATTTATTTATCAACATGTGTGACTAATGTTTTAGCCTGCGAAACCAATTTAGATTCTAGGTAAGGAATTAAATTATCCCAAAGGGAAGAGGTTAGGCACCCTTCGGCATCCACAAATGTGGAAACTGGCTAGACTAAATTTATCAAAGAGGGAAGAGGTAAGAAATTAATTTTTAAAAAATATAAATATTTAAAATGATGTAAGAGATGTATGTATATTAAGTGTAATTCTATTGTCATAAAAGATATATAAAAATGTATAAGATACATGTTAAAAGAAAAATATTTTGTAATGTATGAAAGAAAAGATTCTTTTGATGTGCTATGAAAAGAAAAAGTATTTACAAATAATATTTTCACTTGATTAAAATTATGGAGAAAAATAAAGATTCATTTGAGAAGAAAATTAAAGATTCATTTTAGAGAAAAAAATACACAATATTTATAAATGTCAATGTGAAAATTAATTAATCAATATTTAAATTAATTTAATTTCTTTGTAAGTATTAACGACCTAAGTTTTGCCTAAATATGCATGATGAGAATTATGTGAATAAAGAACATCCCCGACCAATCCCCAAAAATGAAGTTTTCACTATGAATGATATTTGTACAATTGTAATAATGCAAAAATACAAAACATAAAATTCAAAGTCTCTTTTTGAATGTTATTTTTGACAAGTATTCTCGAGAATCTGTACAAACACGTTAGTAATTAAAATAAAATAAGAACGATGTACGTGCATATATGTATATAAATAGACTTTCTGTTAAAGCATGAACTCGAATTTGATTTTAGATACGCCATGGCTATAAAGTGGTTGCTCGATTTTTCGACCATCCTAAATCGCCTTGCCAAGATACGAATCGTAAAACCCTTTGTATTGTCGTGATGTTATAAAGATTTCATCATCGCCCGAGTTAATTTATTTTTATTATGTATCTGTATATGTAATAGTCGCCTTTTATTTAGGGAGGCGTCAAAAATCAACGGAGAATTTCTTCATCGGCCATATGTTTATTTTGATATAAAATAGATAAACTTGAGAAATAAAAATTCATCTTTTGTAATGAGGTGGCCTCAAAAATCTGATGGAGAGATATTGTCATTGATCATGTGTTTATTTATATTTTTTTTATTCAAATTTGATAAATGAAATACTCTCCAGACAGAACTCCTTGCATAAAATGTGTGTAAAATACTGCAATGCACATAAAATAGTCCAAAATTATCAGAACAATAACAAACCAGTATATCTAAGGTAAATCAACATTAAACTAAAGCAACACAGTGCAAAAAAATAAATATAGCTCGTCGAAGAGGACGATATTCATCAGAGACAAGCTTGGACAGTCAAAGAATTATTAGAAAATTAGCTCTGATCAAAATAAAAGAAGAAACGACATCACTTCAACAGCAAGACGCCGAAGCAACGTTGGAATTGCCAAATCGGCCAGATCTACCCATTTTCAGGTCGGTAGTGGCTGTAGTATTGTTCGTTGGTCACCGGTGGTCAGATCCGGTGACGATGACGGAAAGAAGGGAAAGGGAAAAGGGGTGACACAGCTGTGTTTGGTGGTTGTGGTGGTTTCAGGCCTTTGTCGGTCACCATCTCCGGCAAGAGACAGCAGGAGAAAGGAGGGGGGTGCATGGTGGCTTTAGAGCTAGTCGTCGATCGCCCGACGGTCGGCAGTGCCGTGAAAAGGGAGGGAGAAAGATAGAGCATTTAATTTTTCTTGTTTGTATTTTTTGCATAATTGTGTGTTAAAGTTTGTGTGTATTTTAGTGTGTGTATTGTGTATTTTTATGTATTTGAGGAGAAAAAATATGTGTGTGGTGAAGAATATATGAGTACTTTTTATTTGTGTGAGAATAGGGGGAAAATATGCGTATATATTTATGGGTGTTTTTTGGGAGAGAAAATGGGATTGTATTTTTTGAGAGAGAAGAAGGATAAAAATATGTGTATATTTTGAGAGAAAGAAGAATAAAAATGGGTGTCCCCAAAATGTCTTCCACATCCACCTATATAATAAAATTGGACACCCTTTATTATCCAATGGATAAAAGAGTGTCCCTTCTTTTTATTATAGGATATCCTTTGATCCTTAAGTTATTGACCAAAGAGTTTTCATCCTCTTAACCAAAAAGTAAAGTTATTGTCCAAAAGGTAGTGTCATTGAAAAGTCGTTGTTTGATGTGACAAGACATCACTGAGTGATCATTGTCAGATGTGACCAGACATTATTGTGTAGTATTATCAGATGTGATAAGACACCAAATTATTATACTTAGTAAAAATAACTGATCTAACTTAGCGTTTGCAAGCTATAATGTAGGTATTAATATATACAAAAAATATAAAGAATATTAAAAATATTGAAGAATGTAATCAATTTTAAAATATTGTAAAAATGTGACGCATGTCATGCGCGTGTGCAGATGATTGTAAAATGTTAAAAGATAATAAATTGATAAAAAAATTCAACATATATAGAATTATCAATAAATTATGAAAAATAAAAATATGAAAATAAATTGATAAAATCCTAACGTAAGGATGAATATCAATAATTTGTTAACAATTATAAAAAATATGTGAAAATTATATTTTGTGCCCTTTAACGATCAGAAAGCCTGAAGACATTAATTTTAAGCACGAAGAGAAAAACTGAGTGTCAAAAATCATTGCCACAACAAAAACAAATTTTTTACAATCAAAGAGATAAAGAAAGCAAAGAACCAACAAATTAGAGATTACCTTATTATCAGACCACCTTCTAAGAAATGTGTTAGAATAGAGGTCTTACTATAAATTACAACAATGCTCTATAAAGTATTTGCATTTCCCAGGATGTTTTGAGTTCTTGAACATTGAGACTTTTCTTTCAGAATGAATTAACTTTTATTATTTATACACGTCTTCTCAATGGTAGTCTCCCTGAGTATCTACCAGTTTATTGTTTGCCAAATAAAGTTGATTAGTGCTTCGCAGTAAGATACTCCAATGTCTATGTTTAATCTATTGTAACATTATTGTAACCTCTAATGTTTTCAAGTGCATCTCTATCACTATTCTCTAGATCTCGGTTGACCACTCACAAGTCATAAATAGATGATGTCCATCCACTGCAATCTGAGAATTTTTGCACTATATATTTCCATATTCAATAATCTTGCTTTTACTTAGCAGTTTGTTGTTGCATTGCCAACCATAAAGTAAATTCGTGCTTGGGTTGTAATATCTTTGACCTAATGAGTTCAGTTGTAAGAAGAACTGGGACAACACAGGATCTAGGACAACACAAAATCATGACATGATCATCCCCAGTTTCATTCTATATTGAGTTTCTTTCAATACCAACTATTATCAAATGTATGACATGACCCCAAGTCATTAATAAATTTCATATAAATCTTACCCCACAAGGCCTTCTTTTAGTTTAACAACATCCAGACTAGCTTCCCAATAGACACATGATTCCACTTTTCACAGCTTCTTATATAGTTCATATTTCCTAGGCTTACAGATTTTAAATCATATTACTAATATAATTTTTATTTTCTCCTTGTTACTACCCCATAAAATGGGTCGAGTCCCAACCCATTATTTCTTCCATGCTTTGTTCTATTAGGATTTGTCCTGAATTTGATACTTTACTTAGATTCTATCATAATTGTATTTTAATTTGAAAAGATTTTCTCAGTGAAAAAAGTTTTGTTATAGGAACGATCTCTTTCATAATTAGTTTATTCTTTGTTTTATAGAAGTTTTAGACTTCTATAAATAGAAAATAAAGAGTCTTATTTAGGTGGAGATTTTCCCTCAAATAGGTTTTATGTTTTTGATTTTGTTTTTAATATATTGTACAATTAGCCGAATCATATCAATAATATTATACAGCATTATGTTTTTCTTTGTTGTCTGAATTATCACCTCCTTGGTATACAACTTTAAATTTTCGCATGACGCCCTCTCGATTTTGAATCCAACAAGTGGTATCAGATTCTATGATTCGATGGTTCAGATTGAAGGAATGCTGAGATCAAAGTTGCAACCAACTCGACGATAACAATTTTTTGTCAAAAAAATGGTTTCAAACAAATTTCAACAATCCTGTTGCTAATCCATCTTTAAATTCAGAATCAACTTTCAAACCTTGCTAACTTTTATGCATGTGCTCCTTTCAACTCATGCATATATACTTTTAGCGTATGTGCTTCATTTTTAATATGTGCTCATTTTCAGCGGATAAGTCTCTACTTTCAACCTGTTTACTTATAACACAATGCTCCAATAATATCAACCCATGCTTTTATTTTTAATGCAAAAGGTTCTAATTTTTAACCATCTTGTCTTTTAACCATGACAAACAACAGTGATGCAGAGTACAGAACCAAAAAATGATAGTCAATTTTGTTAGAAAATTCAAACTAAGGGGAGATCTGTTAGGATTTGTCCTCAATTTTCTATTTTACTTGGATTCTATCATAGTTGTGTATTAATTCAAAAAAAAATTCTCAGTGGAAAAGGTTTCCTTATAAAAAACAATCTCTTTCATAGTTGGTTAATTCTTTCTTGTGGAGAAATTTTAGACTTCTATAACTAAAACATTTCTCTTGTCAAATCATAACACAATAGCATCCACAATATAGTCAAGAAAAAGCCTTTCTTAGGGGGAGATTTTCTCTCAAATAGGTTTTATGTTTTTCATTTAGATTTTAACATGTAAGCCAATTAGCCGAAACATATCATTAATATTATATTGTAAAATGATCACTCCATATTTCGGCACTTTATATAGTTTGACTGCTTTATACTATTTTGTTCCCTACCTCCCTTTTCTGCGCTCGTTACTTACTGCTAGTGAGCATAGTTGTAATTGGCTTCTTTTCTTAGTGGTGGATATTGTTTGTATTGTCTTTACCTGCTTTGACCTTTTCTTGATTATTTCATATACTGTACGTGTGCCTTCTATTTCCCGCTGTTACTTTATTACTGTTATTGTGGGCATTTTCCTAGACTTGTGGCTGTGGGCATTGATAGTAGGATAGGGTCATGTCCGAGGAGGTTGGGGTGGGGGGATGTGCTAGGGATGGGGGAAGGAAAGGATGAGTATGGGAGTGAGGGCTAGGTCTGGCGTTAGGAGAGGTAGAGAAAGAGATGGTGCTAGAGTGGATAGGCTGCGGGTTGGGTCTTAAAATATAGGTACTCTTCAGGGTAAGTCTATTGAGCTGGTAAAGATTCTTAAAAAGAGGAGGATCAATATTGCGTGTGTACAAGAGACTAAGTGAGTAAGGTCTAAAGCTAGGGATGTAGATGGTTACAAACTTTGGTACTCTGGTAGCGTGAGGCATAGGAATGGAGTTGGCATCTTAGTAGATGAGGAGCTTAGAGGGCAGGTAGTGGAGGTTAAGAGGATCAGCGATAGGTTGATGACTATTAAGTTGGTCATTAGGGGGTCTACCTTGAACGTATGTAGTGTTTACGCGCCTCAGGTGGGCTTGGATAGGGATGAGAAGACGCAATTTTGGAAGGATTTGGATGAGGTGGTGAGAGGAGTGCCTAGTTCCGAGAAGATTGTTGTAGTAGGGGATTTCAATGGGCTTATCAGGGCGTTACTGGAGGCTTTGGCGATGTGTATGGTGGTTTTGGTTTTGGGGAGATAAATGAAGAAGGAGATGCTCTTTTAGACTTTATGAGGTCCTTTGGGTTGGTAGTGGTGAAGTCGAGCTTCCCGAATAAGGACGATCATCTGGTCACCTTTCGAAGCGTGATAGCCAAGACCCAAATTGACTTTTTATTGCTTAGGAAAGAGGATAGGGTGTTGTATAAGGACTGTAAAGTCATCCCGAGTGAGAATCTTTTGACCCAACATAGGCTCTTAGTAATGGACTTAGGTATTAAGAAAGACAAAAAGAGAAGGGGTAAGAAGAAAATAAAGACTTAGAAGGAGGCGTATGCTAAGTTTGGTGAGAATAAGGATGAAGATGAGAAGCGGGCTAATAGGGAAGATTAAAAGATAGCTAGGAAAGAGGCTAAGTTGGTAGTTATGGTGGCTAAGATAGAAATATTCAAGAGATTTTATGCGGGGTTAGAAAAGAAAGGAGGGGAAAAGAGGTTGTTTAGGCTTGCAAAGGCTAAGGAGAGGAAGGGTCGTGACATCGACCAAGTGAAGTGTATTAAGGGGGAGAATGGTAGAGTGTTGGTGGAGGATGATCATATTAAGAAGAGATGGCATTCGTACTTTGATAGGTTATTGAATGATGAAGGGGATAGAGATATTATGTTAGGGGAGCTGGAGCACTCAGAGGACTGTCGTGATTTCAGTTATTATAGACCTTTTAAGGTAGAAGAGGTTAAAGAAGCTATTCGCAGGATGCGTAGGGGTAGGACGACCGGGCCTGATGAGATTCTTGTGGATTTTTGGAAGTTTTCTAACGAAGCGGGCTTAAGGTGGTTGACTGAATTGTTTAACGACATTTTCAAGTCAGTAAAAATGCTTGAGGCTTGGAGATAGAGTACAATGATCCCTTTTTATAAAAACAAGGGTGACATTCAGAGCTGTAATAAATATAGGGGTATTAAGTTATTGAGCCACACTATGAAGATTTGGGAGAGAGTGGTCGAGTTGAGATTGAGAAGGATAGTGTCTATCTTGGAGACCCAGTTTGGATTTATGCCCGGGGGCTCGACGCTGAAGGCGATTCACCTAGTGCAGAGACTGGTAGATCAATATAGAGAAAGTAAGAAGGATCTGTACATGGTGTTTATCGACTTAGAGAAGGCGTACGACAAAGTCCCTAGGAAGGTTCTTTGGAGATGCTTGGAGGTGAGCAAGGTCCCCGTGGCATATATCAGAGTAATTAAGGACATGTATGATGGAGCCAAGACTCAGGTAAGGACGGTGAGAGAAGACTCAGAGCATTTTTCTATCGTAACAGGGTTGCACTAGGGATCTACTCTTATACCGTTCTTATTTGCTTTGGTGATGGATGTGTTGATGCGATGTATTCAAGAAGAGGTGCCTTGGTGTATGCTTTTTCTCGATGATCTAATTTTGATTGACGAGACGCCGAGGTGTGTGAATAATAAATTAGAGGTGTGGAGACAGACCCTTGAGTCTAAATGGTTCAGGTTGATCAGGAGCAAGACAAAATATTTGGAATGCAAGTTTAATGACTTGAAGCAGGAAGACGAGGTGGTAGTAAAGTTTGGATTCCCAGGCGGTGTGTAAGAGGGATAGTTTCAAGTATCTTGGGTCTATGATTCAGGGGAATGGTGAGATTGATGAGGATGTCTCCCACCGGATTGGGGCGGGATGGATGAAGTGGAAGCTTGTCTCGGGGGTGTTGTGTGATAGGACGGTACCGCCTAAGCTTAAAGGCAAATTCTATAGGGTGAAAGTCCGTCTGGCCATGTTGTATGGAGTAGAATTTTGTCCAGTCAAGAACTGTCACATTTAAAAATTGAAGGTGGAGAAAATATGGATGTTGTGGTGGATGTGTAGGCTTACTAGGGGTGACAGAGTTCGAAATGAGACTATTCGGGAAAAGGTTGGAGTGGCTTCGATGGAGGACAAGATGCGAGAAGCCTGTTTGAGATGGTTCGGACATGTGAAGACGAAGGGCACAAATGCCACGGTTTGTAGGTGTAAGAAGATTGCTTTGGATGGTTTCAGGCGGGGTAGGGATAGGTCGAAGAAATACTGGAGAGAGGTTATCAGGCGGGACATGGAGCAGTTACAGGTCACTGAGAACATGACCCTAGATAGAAAGATCTGAAGGACTCGGATTAGGATAGAAGGCTAATTCTATTTTGGGTCACTGGGGTAGGGCATTACTTGGTGGGGTATTATTTTTGTTATGACACCTTGTTGCATGCTTTATTACGAGTTTGTTTACTACTCTTTGATATTCCTTGTGGGTAGTGTGGGTATGTACTGTCATCTTGTTCCATGCTTTATTAAGGATTTGTGTATTATTTTGTGTCTTAAGCTGGGGGTCTATCAGAAACAGCCTTTTTACTTCTCCGGAGGTAGTGGTATGGACTGCGTACATCTTACCCCCCCAGACCCCATTATGTGGGAATATATTGGGTGTTTTGTTGTTGTTGTTGTTGTTGATATGCAACTTTAAGCTTCCACATGATGCCCTCTCGAATTCAAAGCCGACTTGTTTAAACATGGAAAGTCCAGAAAAATTCAATTCATAACAGAAAAACGAGACAAAATCTACCCATTACGTTAAAACAAACAAATCATTAGATATGTAATTTTTCTCTTTGACCTCACTAATTAAGAAAGAAAAATCGAACTTCAGCTATATATAGTTAACCTCGCCAAAGATTTGTAATACTATTACTTAAGTCAAAAGTCTATCAAAAATAATCTCTCTCTATCTTGTAAGGGTAAGGCCGGCATACACACTGTCCTTCCCAAATTTCACTTGTGGTTATGTTTGTCTAATTTATTATTAAGGTACAATAGTTTACGACTTCCTAACTTCTATACCATATATTTGATGCATATCTAGATGGTTTTTGTCCTAATTACTTTCTAAATTAGGGATTTTGATAGCTTCGCCTTTGAATGGTAACATAACAAAGAGATTTAAGGTGTGTGAAGTTGATGAAAAATCGACAAATTAATTTTCAAATCAAGCATTTTTGAACAATCGATTATCACATCATATATAATTGTCACGTAATTTCTATTTTTGTAAAGGAACCTATAATGACCAGGAACTACACCCTAGTCGTCATATAGTTCGTACGAATCCTGAGGGACTACAAGCTAACCCATGAGCTGGTACTACTATGAGCACTGGATAATATAATCATGAATGCGGAAGAATAACTGAAATGACATAAGGTTTTATTATCTGAATTCAAAACTGAAATATAATTCTAAGAAAAACAACTGTCCGAATCTGATGAAGTACTGCCAGACTGAACAACTAACTAACTGTAATATCTGAAATTCCTCTAAGACTGACTGACTGAGAGTTGATGGGACAGACCCCCAACTAACTTTGCTAACCGATGAAATAAAGACATGAAGTAAATAATCTATCCTCGGATGATGAGGAGTCACCACTGCTACTGCACTACTGAGAATCTAAAGGACTAAGTGTAATTCGGGAACTGAAAGTCAGCACCTATGATATGAGACATCATAGCGCAAAAGAAAGGTATACGATCAGTACTTTTAATGTACTGGTATGATAAATGAGGTAGGCTAACATTCAAGGTTTCATAAATAGGAGTAATGATCTATCTGAATATACATGTAAAGCATGGAGTACTAAATAGAGGACATGAAATTTGTAGATACTAAACATGCATGAAAGTCTATAAAAACACTGAAAATACATGAAAATCTAGAGACACTGAGGATGCATGACCAAGCATATAACATGAACTGTGTAAAATCTATAAACTGAGATACTGGAATAGCTGAGATACTATACGCTTTGGTCAAACAATAATAAGACTGAATAACTGAACTGAGACTGTATCTGAGACTACATCTGAGACTGTGGGAGGTATTTCAAGGAAATTTTTCCATCAATCTTCACGAATTCTTAATCTAAGGTATGTGTAGTGTTCATCCCTGGGTCCTTTTTATCTACGGAGCTCAAGAATCATGTTTTAAATTATTAATTGTGATTTTCTTGTTATGTTATGACTATATTCATGTTGATGATTGTTGTTTGGATTCAAGGTTGTATATTGATGTGTTTTTCATGAAACATGTGAATAAGTTAGTTGAAACCCATGAATTTTTTATGGATTAAGATTGTCAAATTGATAAGCACACTTATTCCTTAAAGAGTGTATGCAAGGTGTTTGATAAAATGCTTAGGATGCTGGAAACTCATGTTTACATGGTTCCATGATATCTAAACGACAAGTCCATGTTAGCTATATACTTCAATATGAATTCCATGCTATTGATGTGTTGCTATTGTTGTGGTATGAAGCATGTATGATAATGGAGATATACAATATGTACATGAAATATATCTATGCACTTCCTACCATGCTTAAGATGTTGAAGAACTACATGAAGTATAATAACCCCTACTTTTGACAATGTGAATTGTGGTCTCCAATCTTATGATCAAGTCAGTCATGTTGTGTTAGTCTCCTTCCATCGAGTCCTAGAGGTATTCGTACCCAAAATTATAGTTGTGTGCCTAGTGCCATGTCATGTTATCACGATACTCTCAGTCAAGCCATGGTCTATAGAATTCAATTAGTCATGTGACTCAGGTTAACTCAAAAATCTCAGAAGTCTCAGTAGTTTAGTAACCTCAGTACTCCGTAATCTCAGTGATCTCAGTAACAGTAGTATTCCTAGCAATTTCAGTAACTTCAGTACTCTCAATTAGCCCTCAGAACTCAGTATATTTCGTTAGTCATTAAAATTCAGTAAACTCAGTTTAGCTCCGCTAAACAATACCACTAGTATCAGTCAGCTAATCAGTTTAGTTCAGTTATTCAGTTTAGCCCAGTTATTCAGTTTAATGTCTTTTAGATGGGAGTAGAATTCAGCACCGAGTAAGCCTAGGGATGGGGACTCACCCGCTAGATTAGGACTGAGATCCTTAGAAGCAATCCCTATGTTCCAGAACTATGTAGCCAGCATATGTACGAGGTGTCATCCGTTGATAGGACTGACATACTCAGGGGTCACCCGTCAGCACATTTATAAGTATAGGACTGATCCCAGAAGTCACCCGCTAGATTAGGACTGACTCCACAACAGATGTCTTTACTGGTGGCGCGGTACTGACTCCCTTCTAGTCAGGGCAAAGATTGGACCCCAGTCAGCTTAGCATAGGGCATGTCGATTAGATAAATATATCCCACAGTTTCAGTTATAGATTTTGGACTATCAGAACAGTCAACTCAGTTCAGTAGTACAGATTTAATACTGTTAGAGACAGTCAATCCTTATCATTATAAATAGACTTCAAGATCATCCATTAAACAAGACTGATCTCAACTATAGTTAAACAGTATCAGAATCATCAGATTTAAAGATCACCCACTAGATAGGACTGATCTTAAATTCAGTTACTCCATATAAAATGAAATTCAAATAGTTCTATCAGAACTTAGACTGTCAGATACAGTCGCTCAGTATCAGTTACATCGGTTACGCCGATCATCATAGTTATATCAGTCATCATAGCTACGTATCAGTATTCACTTTCAAGACTATTTGTCAGATATAGTCGCTCAGTATCATTTGCATCGGTTACGCCGATCATCATAGTTATATCAGTCATCATAGTTACGTAACATTATTCAGTTTCAAGATTGTTAGACATAGTCAATCAGACCGATTCTTCATAACTTGAACTGTCAGAAATAGTCATTCATCTATTCAGTATCTCAGTATCAGTAAATTCATGTCGACAGTATTCAGACTCAGTAGTCAGTGTCACCACGAATTAAGTTATAGATGCTTATGCATGTATATATTCTCACGTTCGTATTAGTCAGCATTGTTCATGCATATAACCCTTTGCATTTAGCCTACCTCACTCATATACTCAGTATATTCAGATATACTAACGCATATGTGCTATGGTGCTTTCTCTTATGTTACACTTAGGTTCAGAGGCACGTGTTCCAAATCAGCGGTAGAATTCCAGTCGTAGAGTTGCAGTGAGTTCTCATCTATTCGAGGACGATATTATTTTATTTCATTTATTATTTCATTTTAGTTTTGCTAGACGGAGTTAGTTGGAGACACGTTCCATCAACTCCTTATTCAGACATTTTAGAGGCTTTCTAGACTATAGCATGTCAGACAGTTATTTCAAATTTATTTTGGTATTGTTATACCATTTTCAGACATGGTCTTATCAGATGTATTATTCAGATTTGAACCTTATGGCCATTCAGTACATGTTTCTACATTTTCATGCTATATTATGCAGTGTACAGGTATAGATATTAGTCATGGGTTAGCTTGTGGTCCTTCGGGGTCATGAGCACCGTGTAGCATTCCGGTTCAGAAAATTGAGGTGTTACAACAGTTAATGAGATTTCAATTATGGACGCCCACTTTTAACCTTGATGAAGAAACCTCATTGGTGCTTGTTTGGTTTAGTTTGCCTGAGTTTCCCTGGCACTGCTACTGTCTGGAGGTAGTGGCATCTCTCTTATCCCTTATTGGTAAGGTTTTGTTTCTAGATTTGGCAACTTATAAGAAAATAAGGGTTAGTGAGGCTAAAGTCAAGTTGCAGATTGACCTTACCAAGCCAAGACCCCAGCATGTTTGGTTGGGCTATGATGATGATAAACATGGTGAAGGCAAATGGTAAGTTATTTTGTATGAAGAGGTGCCTGAATATTGTTCTTATTGCAAGCACCAAGGTCTTGCTGCAAGATCTTGTGTTGTCAAAGGAAAGGATGAGGCTGGTAGACAAAAGTTGGTTGACAATACTCAAGGAGAAGGTCCCCAGGAAGAATCTCCAACATGCCAAAGGTTGTAGAATCCACCTGGAACATTGTAGAAACAAAATATAGATAAAGGTAAGGCATCTATAAATGAGTGGCAGAACCAAAAAAGGAAGAGTAGAGACAACCAAAGACTAGTATTCAAACTAAGGTCTCCAACTAAGTATAAAGGTGGACAACCAGATACTTCTGCTCCATCCATATCAAATGTTTTTGCAGATATTCAACATCAGAGTGAGAACACAATTACTTGTCTAGGAACTAATGAAAGAGGTCCCAAGCCAATTCTACAACAGATAGAAAAGTTTGACAGAGGCAAACATGATGATCATCAACTGGCTGATGCAAGTGACAAGCATCTTCTACCTGATCAGGTGAGTAGACCAGAGGATATTTAGTAGCCCAGAGAACAAGAGATGTCTACTATAATGGTGACATTAATTGAGAATGTTGATCTTTCCCGGCTACAAAATACAGTGATGCCTAATAAGGGAATGAATATTAGTGTGGAACCTACTACAGTATTACAAGAGGCTTTCCCTAGCTTGCAAAGAAAAGTGGATCTTAAATAGGTACAGGATCAAGTCACTAAAATGTGCCCCCAAATTTTTCGTCAGGAGCTTGATGATGAATACAGAGTGATACATTCAGAAGATGATACAGGTGATGGTCTCTTGGGTCAGCTGGAAAATATTGCTAAAAATGGGACTGATATATTTGATCCAGGAGATCAAGAGGAGTTTGTTAAAGAAGTAAACCACATTACTAGCCAGTATGGGCTATCTCCCAGAGGGTCCTTAATTAAATCAAAGAAAGGAGGAAAACACATTGTACCCAACCCAAATGGCCATACAGCTAGACCTCTTAACAGGTCTCATTCCCATAAACCAGTCCAATGATCAATCATCTTGTTTGGAGTACAAGGGTTATATTTACCCAAGGTGTTCTATAAAGACTCCAATAACTCATAAATATTCACTATATCTCTTTGATTGCTATACTGAAACCTTTCTCCAATAACATACATCTTGAAGTAGCATAAAGAAAACTTAAGACGGATCATGCTCTTTGTAACTCTAATGGCAAGATTTGGCTTTTCTGGTCATTGGATATCTCTTGTGATATCATTACTACTGAGGACCAATTGATTACTTGCTCAATTACACACCCTTCTTTGTCTCAAGAATATCTTATGACATTTGTCTATGCCAAGTGCAGAGACACATTAAGAAGACCTTTATGGAATAAGTTGGTACAATTGTCTGCATCAACTCTACCTTGAGGTACAATTGGGAACTTTCATGTGATTATTAAAGTATGTGAAAAGTTGAAGGGTATCCCTTATGACATGAGGAAAAGTTTTGAATTTCTTGAGGCAATTGAGGCTTGTGGACTAGAATAAAGTTCATGAACTACTGAGGAAAAGTTCATGAATGCATCACAGACATGAACATGATGTACAGTTGAAATTGAGCATGATAGACAAAAATCTTAAGAAGATTAGTACCTTATACTGAATTTGGATTCACGGAGAAAAGATGAGGGTACTTGGTCTGCATATCTGCTTCTGCTTCCTAAGTGGCTCCCTCAACAGACTGATTCCGCCAAACAACTTTCACCAATGGAACTTTTTTGTTCCTTAGTCTACAAACTTATGATCAAGAATTTCGACTGGAACTTCCTCATAGGAAAGGTTGTTCTGAATATCTACACTCTTTAAGGGAACAACTACAACTGGATCACCAATATACTTTTTCAACAATGAAACATGGAACACTGGGTGTATTGAGGATAAATCTGAAGGCAACTCAAGCTCGTAAGCTACCTTTCAGAAATGACTGAGAATTTTGAAAGGACCGACATATCGGGGACTGAGTTTCCCCTTCTTGCTGAATCTCTTCATTTTCTTCATGGGAGAGATTTTCAAGTACAAAAAATCCCTAACCTCAAACTCGAGATCCTTTCTCCTCATATCTGCATACAATTTCATCGGCTCTGGGCATCCCTAAGCCTTGCTCGGATCAACTGAACCTTCTCTAAAGCATCAAACCCCAAGTCAGGCCCTACTACTGCAGCCTCACCTACTTCAAACCAACCAATTGGAGATCTACATATCCTACCATAGAGAGCCTCAAATAGATCTATATGGATACTGGAATGATAGTTGTTATTGTATGCAAATTCATTCAAAGGCAAATGGTCATCCCAACTACCCATAAAATCAACAACGCGTTCTCTCAGCATATCCTCAAGAGTCTGAATTGTCCTTTATGCTTGACCATCTTTCTGAGGGTGGAAAGCTATACTGATATGGACTTGGGTACCAAGACCCTTTTGGAATGCTTTCCAGAAGTGATAGGTAAACTGAGTACCTCTATCGGAGATGATAGATAAGGAAATATTGTGCAACCTAACCAACTCTCTAAGATAGAGACTGGCATAGTCCTCGGTTAAATAAGAGGTATGGACTGGCAAGAAATGATCTAATTTGGTCATTCTATCTATGATAACCCAAATAGAATCATGTTGATGATGGGTACGAGGCAAACCTATCATAAAATCCATGTTCACTTCCTCGCATTTCCATATGGGAATACTGAACTCCTGTATGGACCCACTAGGATTCTGGTGCTCAACCTTAACTTGCTGGCATGTAGAGCACTTAGCTACAAACTCGGCAATATCTCTCTTCGTTCCACTCCACCAATAGATCTTCCATAAATAGCGGTATATCTTAGTGGCCCCTGGATGAATAGAATAGCGTGCACCATGCGCTTCTGTGAGAATTCGTTGCCTCAAACCATCTACACCAGGCACACACAATCTACCCTGACAACAAAAAACACCATCTCCCCCTTAGGAGAAAACCTTCACTTTTTTATCTATGACTGATTCTTTTAACTTAACTATACTGGGATCTCTATACTGCTTTTACTTCACCTCAAAAACTAAAGATGATTCTGAGCTACTCTGCACCCACACACTACCTTCTACTGAATCAACTAAGCGGACACCTATTCGGGTAAGCTGGTGAACTTCCTATGCTAACTTCTTCTTACAATTCTCAACGTGAGCAATAGTACCCATAGACAATCTACTGAGAGCATCAGCCACTACATTGGCCTTGCCCGGATGATACAAAACACTTATGTCATAATCTTTCAATAACTCTAACCACCTTCTTTGACATAAATTCAAATCTTTCTAAGAAAAGACATACTAAAGGCTCTTGTGATATGTGAACACATCTACATGCACCCCATACAAGTAATGCTTTTAAATCTTTAAGGCAAATACTAATGTTTCTAGCTTAAGATCATGAGTCGGATAATTCTTCTTATGAGGCTTAAGCTGTCAGGAGGCATAGGCTATGACCTTACCTCTCTGTATGAGAACACAACCTAAACTTACTCTGAATACATCACAGTACACAATAAAACCATCTGAACCGTCTAGTAGAGTAAGAACTGGGGTTCAGGTGAGTCGAGTCTTCAACTCCTTAAAACTCTTCTCATATGAATCTGACCATTGAAACTTAAATTTCTTCTGAGTCAATCTGGACATAGGGGATGCAAGAAAATAGAACCCTTCAATAAACCGCTGGTAATAGCCAGCTAAACCTAAGAAACTCCTGATATCTATTGGAGAGATGGGTCTAGGCCAGTTTTTCACCACCTTAGTCTTTTGAGGATCAACCCTAATGCCATCACCAGAAATAATATGGCCAAGAAAAGCTACTGATCTTAGCCAGAACTCACACTTACTAAATTTAGCGAACAACTGGAGGGATCTAAGAGTCTGAAGTACCATTCTAAGGGTTTATACATGATCGCTTTTGCTATGAGAATAGAGAAGACTGTTATCAATAAAGACTATGACAAACATGTCCAATTACTGCTTGAACACTCTGTTTATCAGATTCGTGAAGGCTGTTGGGGCATTGGTAAGACCAAAGGACATGACTAGAAATTCAAAGTGACCATATCGAGTTTGAAAAGTTATTTTTGAAATATCATATTCTTTGACTCTAAGATGATGATAGCCTAATCTAAGGTCTATCTTGGAAAATTAATTGGCACCCTAAAGTAGGTCAAACAAGTCATCGATTCTAGGAAGTGGGTATTTATTCTTGATTGTGACCTTGTTCAACTGATCGTAGTCAATACACATTCTGAGAGAATTATCTTTCTTACGCACGAATAGGATAGGTGCGCCCTATGGGGAGATGCTGGGCTTAATGAATCCCTTATCTAGGAGATCTTTTAACTATTCTTTAAACTCTTTGAGTTCAGCTAGATCCATTCTATATGGCGAAATAGATATGGGTTGAGTATCTGGAAGAAGGTCTATTCCAAAATCTATCTCTCTTTTGGGAAGAACTCTGGAAAGATCTTCAGGAAATACATCTGAGAATTCATTTACTATTGGAACAGACTCAAGAGTAGGAGTTTCTGAGTTAGAGTCCTTGAATTGTACAAGATGGTAGACACACCTCTTGTATATCATCTTTGTGTCTCTAAGGTATGAAATCAACTGACCCCAAAGAGCTGTAGTACTACCCCCATTCAAGGACTGGTTTATTTGGGAACTGAAAATGAACTATTCTGTTTCTACAATCGACTGAGGCATAACATGAGTAGAGCCAATCCATGTTGACAATAATGTCAAAATCAGTCATCTCTAACTCCATGAGATCAACAAAGGTAACTTTTTAAGATATTTTGATCAGATAGTTCCTATATACCTGTCTTGATACAATGGAAATGCCTACTGGGGTAGAGACTAAAAAGGGCTCTGTTAGAGTTTCGGGACTGACTCCAAAATTGACGGCTATATAAGGAGTTACAAAATAAAGAGAAGCACTAGGGTCTAGTAAAGCATAAACATATAAGTGAAAGAATTGCAACGTACCAGTAACTATGTCAGGAGAATTTTCCTGATCTTGGCGATACTAAAGAGCATATAAGCGGTTCATACGCTGACCACTAGTAGCACTGGAAATGGCACCCTGCTGATTTGAGCAACCAGATGGGATAGATAACTGATGGGACTGGCCCTATTGGCGCACATCCCTACCTTTTTGAGTAACTACTCGATACTCCTGAATTCGATGGCTAGGCTTACCATACCCGAAGCACACATCACTACCTTC
Organism: Capsicum annuum; assembly: GCF_002878395.1. Taxonomy (NCBI): domain Eukaryota; kingdom Viridiplantae; phylum Streptophyta; class Magnoliopsida; order Solanales; family Solanaceae; genus Capsicum; species Capsicum annuum. Next base: position 177,980,379 of record NC_061116.1, read on the forward strand.
CTTACACTCACCCTAATGATGTCTGCCATATTTCTGACATAGAGGATTCATACGAGCACTGCTGACACTGACCTGGGAGTTAGAGCCTGTTGCCCTATCCCTATTATCGTCTCTGAATTTGGGTACTGGGGCACTAGCTGAAGAGGGCATTAGGATGAAGACTTCTGATGAAACTGAGAATGATTACTATCCTCTAAATTTAGCTAACTGAAGCTAAAACTACCCGTCCTAGCTCTCTTGTTTCCTTTCTTCCTCTCCTTAATCTTTTGCTTCTCTATCTGTTGAGCATGGACCATCAGTCTAGACAAGTCCATCTCACTAATCATCATTGTGGTCCTACACTCCTTGACCACACTATCAGACACGCCAGATACAAACTTAATCATCTTAGACCAGTTGTCCGCCACTATATAAGGAGCATATCTAGCTAACTGAGTGAACTTAAGAGAATACTCCCTCCCACTCATGTTACTTTGCCTCAAGTTAATAAATTCTAACACCTTGGCCTCCCTCAACTCTAAAGGAAAGAATCTATCTAGGAAAGCCGTAACAAACTCTTCCCATTCTATAGTCCCTGCATCAACACCTTTATCAACTTTCCACTGCTTAAACCAAGTATGGGCTATATCCTGCAATTGATAAGTAGCCAACTCAGCACTCTAACTAGACGTCATCGCCCATAGCATCCGTTACCTTTTGAACCATCTCTAAGAATTCCTGTAGATCCTCTTCAAACTTGGATCCCATGACGGAAGGAGGACTCATCCGAGTAAAGTCCCAAATTCTAGTTACTGCAGTATTGGCCATTGGGTTGGCCGGAACAATAGTTGGCCATTCATTCTGTGCTACTACAGAGTTTGCTAGAGTAGTGAATACAGCCCAGAATTTTGCGTGAAAGACATACTCATCCAAAGGATCTTCCTGGATGGGCTGAGGGGCTGGCTGAGTTCCTGTTCTTCTTTCATTCATCTTGGGATGCATGTTCTGCAAATGGAAGAAAGGAACAGATACTGAGAGTTTAACTTGAGCTCATGCTCAATCACATGACATAAATATTTAAAGAAGGGAAACTTTTTCCTAAACGCCTTGTAGCCTCTCTTCCATAAGTGTGGCGCACTACATACCCATGCATAAAACTCTACTCGACCTGACTTTTAGACTTCCTAGGATACTTTAAAATCTTAGGCTCCAATACCAAGTTTGTAATGACCCAGAACTATCCCCTAGTCATCACACGATGCTTATAGTCCCTAGGGACTTCAAGCTAACCCATGAGCTAGTACCTGCTGTGAGCACTAGATAATATAATCATGAATGCGAAAGACTAACTAAAATTCCATATGGTTTTATTATCTGAATTCAAAACTAAAATATAAATCTAGGAAAAACAACTGTCTGAATCTAATGAAGTACTGCCAAACTGAACCACTAATTGACTGTAATGGCTGAAAAGCCTCTAAGCCTGACTGACTGAGAGTTGATGGGACAGACCCCAACTAACTCTGCTAACTACTGAAATAAAGACATGAAGTAAATAATCTATCCTCAGATGATAAGGACTCACCAGTACCACTGTACTGCTGAGAATTTGAAGGACAGTGTGATCCAAGAACTGAACGTTAGCACCTATGATATGAGATATCATAGCGCAAAAGAAAGGTATACGATCAGTAATTTTAATGTACTGATATGATAAATGAGGTAGGCTAACATGTAAGGTTTCATGAATAGGAGTAATGATCTATCTGAATATACATGTAAAGCATAGAGTACTGAATAGAGGACATAAAATCTGTAGATACTAAACATGCATGAAAGTCTATAAAAACACTGAAAATACACAAAAATCTAGAGACACTGAGGATGCATGACCAAGCATATAACATGAACTATGTAAAATTTATAAACTGAGATACTGGAATAGCTGAGATACTGTTCGCTTTGGTCAAACAACACTAAGACAAAATAACTGAACTGAGACTGTATGATACTACATCTGAGACTGTGGGAGGTTTCATCTAACCGTCATTCCCCAATTTAAGATAATCGGTGTCCAATATGTAACCCCTATTGGAAGGGTGTTAATACAGTGCCACGGGTACGAACAAGGCTGTGTGGATCCACTAAACTGATATAATGTCCAAAGGACTAAGAGTGTCAAGCCTGAACTAACGGATGACCCCTGCGAGATAGTCAATCCTAATTTGATAGGTGACTACTCATATCCTAAACAAGATAAGTAGTTTTGGAGTATAGGGACTACTACTAACGACTTTACCTATCTGAGGGGAAGCCTCCCTATACTCGCTCGGTGTTAAATCCTACTCCCAACTGAAAAACACTGAGGTATTAGATTGTTTTAAGTTTAATGAAGGATATCTGACTATTCTGATAATGCTCATTGTATAATCTGAAGACTATTCTGTAATGTACTAAGACTAGACCAAATGAAAAGCTAGGGTTTTTGGGTATTCAATACCCCAGGACTCAAAATAATGGTAGTAGCATAACATTAAAACATTGAAGGACATAACATGAAGACCCTTATTAAATCAATTACTCTTGTATGCATTTTATCAAACACTTGTAGTTCATGATTTAAAATAGTCATAGGAATACTAAAGGACTGGCATAATTGACATAGAATTAACATGAAAAATAATGATTCATGATTTAATTCAATAAATGATAACACCAAAACATGGAGAACCGAAGAACAACAATAATTTCATGGAATCATGGTATAAAATCGTAGTTCATGGAGATTCATGGATGAAATCATGATTTAAAACCAAATAACTTGAAAAGATCAAAACTTTATAATTAAAAAGTGTTACTTAGGCTCTATGGATGAAAGGAATTAATGGATGAACATCTAACATACCTGAATTTGACAATTTTCTGAAGTTCTTGGAAGAATTCTTGAGCTTGTTCTTGATTTTCTTGAACTAGGGTTTTGCTATTAGGGAGAGAATTTTTTAATTTCTTGAGAAGAGTGAGTAAATGATGGCATAATAGGGCCTTTAGGGCTTTAATCCCGTGTTTAGGTTGACTGGGATGAGGGAAAAAAACCTAAAAGCCCTGAGGAATTAAATCTCAGAATTAACTAAAAATTCCAGATTTTCACCCTTGGCGCGATGCGGCGCTATCGCGTCGTGTTACTGAAATCGATCAACTGGGAACTGAGGACTTGGTGTAATCGTGGTGCCCCTTTGATTCTAAAATCTGGACTCATCGTGATGCGGTGGTATCGCGTAGGGTCACTGGAAATTGACAATTCTGAACTGGCCCTATGGAGAGAACCTCACTGGAAAATGACAACTGCTATTTACACTATCTCCACGATGCTCTAAGTGTCAAAATGATGATGTTTTAAGACTGAAACTTAGAATCGCCATAACTTGTTACCCTGTTATCGGATTTGGGTAAATTTTATATCGTGGAAAACCTAATTCAATTTTCTACATAATGGAAGGCTCTAAACTAAAAAATAATGAGTATTTCAAATACTTTATATGTGAATAGACACGTATAGGGACTTAGATTATGCTACGAAAATGCGGGGAGTTACAGAACCTTAAGCCCATATGGCAATGCATTTAACTCATTTCTCCCTTTGTAATAGTTTACCATCTTAGAAAATATGGTTAGGGAGAATATTTCATACATGTTTTACCTCAACTTTATTATGAATGTATTATCATATATATTGAATGTCCATTACTAGAAAAGTTAAAAATCCTAACTTTGGGGCAAAGTTTGTTTTCTCCTATAAATAAAGAAATTTTCCTTCATTTTATCGATCCCTTAAGATGATCCTTTATTCCTCAAGAGAAATAAGAATTACTATCTCTTCTCTCTCCATTATTCTATTTCTTACTTTATATATCATAACACGCTATCAACAGGAGATTTTAATCAACCAAAATTGGATAGTTAAATTAATTTCTTCGTTTTTAAAATATTACGGATGATAGCTTTAAAGGAAGAAAGTTGGGTAAGTTCATGGCTATGAATCAAATTTTTAGCCAAGGATTAAGTTTTAATTCACTCTATCTACAAGGTATCTTAAATATTATTTATCTTGTACCCACTTTTTATTTTCACCAAAGTTAATTGTATTATTCTTGTACTTTTCAATATGTAAATTGCTTTATATGCATACATGCAAATAAACCAAACAATTTAACTTTGACACGATCTTGCTACTCCAATTGTTGTTACTAACATACTTGTACAGATCTTGAACTTGTGCAGAATCTTATTGGGCTTCTCGTGGAGGATAATTTTTGCTTGACAATTTATTGTATCATCATATTTTTGATAATTCCAAAATAGGATTAATCTGAGTCTTCTATTATATTGAATTTTAAGTTGTTTAATTATGCATATAATTATGAAGTTGTAACATATCAAAGGTTCAAGCAACCATTTAAAAAACTTTGTATATTCCATACAAAGTTTGGACTTTCAAAATTTCTCTCTCTAGGTAGTTACAATTTGGTAGTTCCCATCTTCTACGGTTGGTACCATGGCTTCTCAACTACTGGTGGAGCTTCTCCTCCTGCCAGACAACTCCTCAAAAGATCGGCATATATGTATCCAGTCCCTTCAGAAATCTTCACCCACTCATGTGACACACCTCTCAGCCTATACTCCAATCGAATGGCTACTCAGCTTGAATTTCAAAGGGGTAATTATAATGGGCTCAGGCGATCATCAACTAGGATCAATTGAAAATACAAGGAAAGCTGGGGGTGATAATGAATTTTGCACCGGTGACCTATCTGAAGCATAATCAACCGGAGCTAGCACCGCCAGAGAAATTCTTTACAATTCTAGTTTAATTGCAATCTGTCCTAAATTGCTCAGTGTCTAACGATGTAGGTAAGCTTCCTATTAATCAATCATCTAGTGAGGTACCTAATATAGTGAAAACTATGGTATTAACCAACAAGGGGAAGGGTGTGGATATTTTGATATCCATGCCGAGGAATGGAGCTCCTGTACCTGTTGGGGTCTAAGGTACTACTGGCGTATGGACCAAACCTGGTCATAAAAATAGACCCCCTATGCCTAGGGTCACTAATTCCTTGGCCATGAAACTGAGAGCACAAGAGGCGATGAAAGCTAAATGTATCCACATTGAGCCACCAAGAATAATAACCAAACATGGCCTTCCAGTGGTTGTGTTTAGGTCTGAGGAATTTAAAGTAAAATTTGCAAAGAGATGTCAATTTACCTTGATTGGGAAATTTGAAAATAGCATGCCCAAAATGGAGGTGATTAGTAGACAATTTATCCTGCAAACAAAATTAAAAGGGAAGGTTAAACTTACTCATTTTAATTCCAGGCATCTATATATTGATCTAGACAATGAGTATGATCACTCAATAATTTGGTCTAAAGGGAAGATGTATATCCAAGGACAGTTGTAATACCCCACATTTTGGACTTGAATAAAAATTCATCATTCCTATGCATAGATATTTCAAAAGCCTCGAATCCTCTGTAAATTTAGTGTGTTCATCAATTTTGTAGTGTGGGAATCTATTTGGGCAAGAATTTAGATCATAGAGGTCCCTTAACTCAAGTATAAGTTGAAAGCTTTCCTATCGTTCATGTTTTAGTGAGCGTTAAAACTTGGATCAACTTCAATTGATCATAACTCGTTGTATATGACAAACTGGGTGGCTTACTATATATCAAATGCAATATCATTGAATTATCTTTCCAACGATACTAATTTTTCCTAAATCTGATGTTGGAGCAAGGATTTATACTCATTTTACTCTAGCATGTCAGGCTGGCAACTGTGTGACGACAATTTTGATGGCCGGTCACATTTGTGATGCCTTGTAAAAATGGTCGTCAACCTTAGGCAGAAATCAGCTTCTGTTTGATCACATTTTTGACTGCCTATCACATTTTTTATGCCTTATCACTAATGTCGTCAGATTTTTTTTCCAGAACTTGAGAGACATTTTAGTATGGGTATTTTGGTCTTTTTCTTTCAATTCCCATGACTTATAACCCTCAAGGAGTGTATTATCTTCCATTCTCTTTAGTTAACCATCTCAAAAAACTCTCTCATACACACTCAACCATAAGATTAGGGTTTTCTCTCAAGATCAAAAATCTCAAAAGCAAGCCCTAGGGTTTCATAGAAGAGTCTGTTTCAAGGAAATTTCACCATCAATCTTTACGAATTCTTAATCTAAGGTATGCATAGTGTTCATCCATGGAGCTCAAGAATCATGTTTTAAATTATAAATTATGACTTTCTTGTTGTGTTATGACTGTATTCATGTTGATGATTGTTGTTTGGATTCAAGGTTGTATCTTGATGTGTTTTCATAAAGCATGTGAATAGGTTAGTTGAAACCCATGAATTTTTGATGGATTAAGATTGTCCAATTGATAAGCACACCTATACCTTAAAGAGTGCATGCAAGGTGTTTGATAAAATGCTTACGATGCTAGAAATTCATGTTTACATAGTTCCATGATATCTAAATGACAAGTTCATGTTAGCTATATACTTCAATATAAATTCCATGCTATTGATGTGTTGCTATTGTTGTGGTATGAAGCATGTATGATAATGGAGATATACAATATATACGTGAAATATATCCTTGCACTCCCTACCATGCTTAAGATGTTGAAGGACTACATGAAGTATAATAACCCCTACTTATGACAATGTGAATTGTGGACTCCAATCTTATGATCAAGTCAGTCATGTTGTGTTAGTCTCCTTCTATCGAGTCCTAGAGGTATTCGTACCCAAAATTATAGTTGTGTGCCTAGTGCCATGTCATGTTATCACGATACTCTCAGTCAAGCCATGGTCTATAGAATTCAATTAGTCATGTGACTCAGGTTAACTCAAAAATCTCAGAAGTCTCAGTAGTTTAGTAACCTCAGTACTCAGTAATCTCAGTGATCTCAGTAATAGTAGTATTCCTAGCAATTTCAGTAACTTCAGTACTCTCAATTAGCCCTCAGAACTCAATACATTTCGTTAGTCATTGAAATTCAGTAAACTCAGTTTAGCTCCGCTAAACAATACCACTAGTATCAGTCAGCTAATCAGTTCAGTTCAGTTATTCAGTTTAGCCCTGTTATTCAGTTTAATGTCTATCAGATGGGAGTAGGATTCAGCACCGAGTAAGCCTAGGGATGGGGAATCACCCGCTAGATTAGGACTGAGATCCTTAGAAGCAATTCCTAAGTTCCAAAACTACGTACCCAGCGTAGGTACGAGATGTCACCCGTTAGATAGGACTGACATACTCAGGGGTCACCCATTAGCACATTTATATATATAGAACTGATCCCAGGAGTCACCCACTAGATTAGGAATGACTCCATAGAAAATGTCTTTACTAGTGGCGCGGTACTGATATCCTTCCAATCAGGGTAGAGATTGGACCCTAGTCAGCTTAACATGGGGCATGTCGGTTAGATGAATACATCCTACAGTTTCAGTTACAAATTTAGAACTGTCAGATATAGTCAACTCAGTTCAGTAGTATAGATTTAGTACTATTAGAGACAGTCAATCCTTATCATTATAAATAGACTTCAAGATCACCCATTAGACAAGACTGATCTCAACTATAGTTAAACAGTATCAGAATCATCAGATTTAAAGATCACTCGCTAGATAGGACTTATCTCAAATTCAGTTACTCTATATAGAATGGAACTTAAATAGTTCCATCAGAATTTAGACTGTCAGATACAGTCGCTCAGTATCAGTTACATCGGTTACGCCGATCATCACAGTTATATCAGTCATCATAGCTACATATCAATATTCAATTTCAAGACTATTAGACACAGTCAATTAGATCAATTCTTCATAATTCAAACTATCAGAAATAGTCATTCATCTATTCAGTATCTCAGTATCAGTAAAGTCATGTCGACAGTATTTAGACTCAGTAGTCAGTGTCACCACGACTTAAGTTATAGTTGCTTATGCATATATGTATTCTCACATTCATATTAGTCAGCATTGTTCATGTATATAACCTTTTGCATTTAGCCTACCTCACTCGTATACTCAGTATATTCAGACGAACTGACGTATTTGCGCTATGGTGCTTTCTCTTATGTTACACCATAGATTCAAAGGCACGTGTTCTAGATCAGCAGTAGAATTCCAGTCGTAGAGTTATAGTGAGTCCTTATCCATTTGAGGATGATATTTTATTTCATTTATTATTTCAATTCAATTTTGCTAGACGGAGTTAGTTGGAGACATGTTTTATCAACTCCTTATTCAGATATTTTAGAGGCTTTCTAGAATATATCATGTCAGATAGTTATTTCAAATTTATTTTGGTATTGTTATACCATTTTCAGATATTGTCTTATCAAATGTTTTATTCAGATTTGAACCTTATGGCCATTTAGTATATGTTTCTGTATTTTTATGTTATATTACATTGTGTACATGTATAGATATCAGTCATGGGTTAGCTTGTGATCCTTTGGGATCATGAGCATCGTGTAGCATTCCGGTTCAGAAAATTTGGGTATTACAAACTTGGTATCAGAGCCTAAGGTTCATTAGAGTCCTAGAAAGTCTGAAAGTCACATCTACTAGAGTCTTGTACATGTGTGTGTTGTGCAGGAGTCTATGAGATGTTTTAGGAACAGTTTCCCTTCTTTTATGTCTCAGATCATGCTATAGCAAGGTTATCTAAGAAACTCATGTAGATTCTTATCATGCTTCACTCATGTTAATTCCACCTTACTTTTAAGGTAACCGAAACAGTGAAGCTCAAGTCCTAATGATAGGGTTTTCTCAGACAGTATCCCATCAGTTAAGTTATGTTTTGAAGTTGTACGGATCTCATTCATGATCATGAGAACTCGTTCTCAAACCCAGATTTAGATATGCCATTAGATCCATTCTCAAAATCCTATGATAGCATGTGACCTAGAGTTAGAAGCATGAACCCAGGAGTTTAGCAGTAGAAAAATTAGGATACGATATCCAGATTGAATAAATTATGTATTCATGGGGATAGTTGTGCTATAATAAATCAGTAGGCTTAAAGAGTATGAATTAGAAATTTAAGTTTATTGACTTGAAATTAGGCATAAAGGTGTGGATGTGATATTAGTAGTATGTGAGAAAATAGAGGAAGATGATGTATTTAGTAAGGCGAGCATGTGTTGATCAGAGTGTAAGTATGTGATGATGATTTTAGTGCAGTTCAGAGATTATTTTAGTGTTCACAGACTTATGATGATGGCTTAAAGCCAAAAGAGAGATGATAGATCAAGTAACCAAGTCAGGCTCTTAGGTTCCAGTAGTAGTGCCAGTATGTACAGAAAAGCAATTAGGGAAGGCGATTTTCGACCCATCCTTATCTTAGTGTTAAGCTTCGTACTTCAGTCAGCATAGTGCCTATGCATGCTTCATGTCTCAGATTCCATAGATATAGCTTATGTTCACATGTATTCCATAGAATTGTGTGTGTTTTCAGTTCCTAGTATAGGAAGTTCTGTTCTAGATCACTCAGTGTTACAAATCATGTTCCTAAAAAATTCTAGACTCAGGTCATTTATCTCATGACTCATGTACATGCATTATGCTCCCCAGTATACTCAATACAATTCAGACCTTTTTGGTAAATCCATATTGTTGATATTCTATTCCTCAGGTTTCAGTCATATGTCAAGTTCAATCAGTATCTATTCATGTTTCAGGTTCTCCTGATTTAACCCTTCATGAGCTCTCTTTATAAGAATAGTGTAGTATTGAGAAATTTCTTAGATGGGAGAGATTTAATGTTTTATGTTAAGAGCAGATTATTGCATGAATATTTTATACGAGGGTGTAGTTATGAAGATCCTATTAGTATGCAAGCAAAGGGCTAGCGAGAGATAGTACTTAGAAATTAGGAAAATTCAGAGTGTGAATGTATATTCAGATCCTTGACTTATGTCAACCTTCATTATGCGACTATCATAACTCAGTTGCCATCTCAGTTATAGTTTCAGTACTCAACACTCAATAATTAGTGCTCAGTCTCAGAATTAAGCAATTCAATATCAGTCAAAACATCAGTTTCAGTATTCAGTTATCGGGACCCAGCATTTAGTTATAGCATGGATCCCACTTATAGTCTTAAGTTATAGTGTCAGCTTCAGATCAGTATTTAGCTTAGAAATTCAGTTCAGTTTTAGACTTGCTAGACCATAGCATACAGTTATCAGCTACTCAGTTATAGGTATTTCAATACCTCAGTCTATGGAATATTTCCAAATCATGTAATAAGTTTGGTCCTATATTTTCAGACAATATAGCTTTCATGAAATCCATAATTAGTTACCTCATGTTACCCAGTCAGTCCCTTCTCATATGCATAATACTTTATGGCCTCAGCCGAACTACTCAGATTAAGTATAATTTAGTCTTGCATACCCAGTGTTCAGTTACCAGTTACTCAATTAATTAGATAAGTCAGTATGTCTATGCATCCGTACACCATGCTTCAGTTTTAGATCTCAGATAATCAATCATGATTTCATACCTAGGTGCCTTGTGCATCACCTTAACTTCCTTAATATCTCATCAAGGTCAGTCCAGCATCCTTCAAGGGATATAGTGTCCCAAGGGAGAGATACACTATAGCCCCTAAATTTTCTTGATTTAGACATGTTATTTTCTTTGATGAATCTATCTTAGAGGAAGTGTTACTTATGATCCAACCCTCTAGCTTCAAAACTCAGCAGTAAGCCATGTAATCAATGTCTCAGTGTAGCCACGATACAATACTCTGTCTATGTCATGCATTAGAGACTCAGTTAAGTTTATGTATCATGTTCTAGACTCAGTTATGTTCTTATGTCTCTGCTCATGCATATTGAGTAATCAATCTTAGAATCATCGGTATTTTCAATTCATGGTAGCAGTCTTCTTTGAGCTTACTCATTCTCATGTTCAAATTTCAGTACAAACTTGGTGTTCAGTTCCATGATCAGTTCCCAGTTCAAACTTAGTATCTTTACAATTGCATATTCATTGCATGTTCATGAGCCAGATGACTCATATATTCATTCATCAAATATGCATGATCAGCTTATCAGTCCTCTTCCTTATGTACTTATGAATCAGTTATGCATGCATCAGATATGCATGTTCAGTAAGATATGTTCAATTTGTCAATCATGTCAGCCATTAATCATGATCAGTCATTCACACTCTATATCGACGTCAGTTGTCTTTTCACTCATCTCAGCCAGTCTCATTCGAGAATGATTGTTCCCAAGGGGGAGATATTGTAATACCCCATATTTTGGACTAGAATAAAAATCCGTCATTACTATGCATAGACATTTCAAAAGCCTTGAATCCTTTGTAAATTTAGTGTGTTAATCAATTTTGTAGTGTGGGAATCCATTTGAGCATGAATTTAGATCATATTGGTCCCCTAACTCAAGTACAAGTTGAAAGCTTTCCTATCGTTCAAATTTTAATAAGCGTCAAAACTTGGGTCAACTTCAATCGAACATAACTCATTGTATATGACGAATTGGGTGGCTTACTATATATCAAATGAAATATCATTGAATTATCTTTTCAACGATACCAATTTTACATATATCCAATATCGAAGCAAGGAGTTATGCCATTTTACTCCAGCATGTTGGGCTGGCAACTGTGTGACGACAATTTTGATAGCCTGTCATATTTGTGATGCCTTGTCAAAATGGTCGTCAGCCTTAGGAAGAAACCAACTTCTGTGTGACGACATTTTTTATGGCCTGTCATATTTTTTAGGCCTTGTCACGAATGTCATCAGCTTTTCTTTCCATAACTTGAGGGGCATTTTAGTAAGGGTATTTTGGTATAACCCTCAAGAAGAGTATTATCTTCATTCTCTTTAGTTAAACATCTCAAAAAGCTCTCTCATACACTCTCAACCACAAGATTAGGGTTTCCTCTCAAGATCAAAACTCTTAAGAACAAGCCCTAGGGTTTTCATAGAAGAGTCTATTTCAAGATAATTTCTCCATCAATCTTCACGAATTCTTAATCTAAGGTATGTGTAGTGTTCATCCATGGGTCCCTTTAATCCACGGAGCTCAAGAATCATGTTTTACATTATAAATTGTGATTTTCTTGTTGTGTTATGACTATATTCATGTTGATGATTTTTGTTTGGATTCAAGGTTGTATCTGATGTATTTTTCATGAAGCATGTGAATAGGTTGGTTGAAACCCATGAATTTTAGATGGATTAAGATTGTCAAATTGATAAGCACACCTATACCTTAAAGAGTGCATGCAAGGTGTTTGATAAAATGCTTACGATGCTAGAAATTCATGTTTACATGGTTCCATGATATCTAAATGACAAGTACATATTAACTATATACTTCAATATGAATTCCATGCTATTGATGTGTTGCTATTGTTGTGGTATGAAGCATGTATGATAATGGAGATATACAATATGTACATGAAATATATCCATTCACTCCCTACCATGCTTAAGATGTTGAAGAACTACATGAAGTATAATAACCCCTACTTATGACAATGTGAATTGTGGAATCTAATATTATGATCATGTCAGTCATGTTGTGTTAGTTTTCTTCCATCGAGTCCTGGGGGTATTCGTACCCGAAATTATAGTTGTGTGCCTAGTGCCATGTCATGTTATCACGATACTCTCAGTCAATCCATGGTCTATAGAATTCAGTTAGTCATGTCACTTAGGAAAACTCAAAAATCTCAGAAGTCTCAGTAGTTTAGTAATCTCAGTACTCAGTAATCTCAGTGATCTCAGTAACAGCGGTATTCCTAGCAATCTCAGTAACTTTAGTACTCTCAATTAGCCCTCAGAACTCATTACATTTCGTTAGTCATCGAAATTCAGTAAACTCAGTTTAGCTCCGCTAAACAATACAACTAGCATCAGGTCAGCCAATCAGTTCAGTTCAGTTATTCAGTTTAGCCCAGTTATTCAGTTTAATGTCTTTCAGATGGGAGTAGGATTCAGCACCAAGTAAGCCTAGGGATGGGGACTCACCCGCTAGATTAGGACTGAGATCCTTAGAAGCAATCCCTATGTTCCAGAACTATATAGCCAGCGTAGGTACGAGGTGTCACCCATTAGATAGGACTGACATACTCAGAGGTCACCCGTCAGCACATTTATAAGTATAGGACTGATCCCAGGAGTCACCCACTAGATTAGGACTGACTCCACAATAGATGTGTTTACTGGTGGTGCGGTACTGATTTTCTTCTAGTCAGGGCAGAGATTGGACCCCAGTCAATTTAGCATGGGCCATGTCGGTTAGATAAATACATCCCACAATTTCAATTATAGATTCTGGACTGTCAGATACAATCAACTCATAGTACAGATTTAATATTGTTAGAGACAGTCAATCCTTATCATTATTAATAGACTTCAAGATCACTCATTAAATAGGACTGATCGCAACTATAGTTAAACAGTATCAGAATTATTAGATTTAAAGATCACCCACTAGATATGACTGATCTTAAATTTAGTTACTCCATATAAAATAAAACTCAAATAGTTCCATCAGAACTTAGACTGTCAGATACAGTCACTCAATATTAGTTATATCGGTTACGCCGATCATCACAGTTATATCAGTCATCATAGCTACATATCAGTATTTAGTTTCAAGACTATTTGTCAGATACAGTCGCTTAGTATCAATTACATCAGTTACGCCGAGCATCATAGTTATATCAATCATCATAGCTACGTATCAGTATTCAGTTTCAAGACTGTTAGACACAGTCAATCAAATAAATTCTTCATAATTTGAACTGTCAGAAATAGTCGTTCATCTATTCAGTATCTTAGAAACAGTAAAGTTATGTCGACAGTATTCAGACTCAGTAGTCAGTGTCACCACGAGTTAAGTTATAGTTGCTTATGCATGTATGTATTCTCACATTCGTATTAGTCAGCATTGTTCATGCATATAACCCTTTGCATTTAGCGTACCTCACTCATATACTCAGTATATTCAGACATACTGACGTATGTGTGCTATGGTGCTTTCTCTTATGTTACACCATAGGTTCAGAGGTACGTGTTCCAGATCAGCGGTAGAATTCAAGTCGCAGAGTTGCAGTGAGTCCTCATCTATTAGAGGACGATATTATTTTATTTCATTTATTATTTCAGTTTAGTTTTGCTAGACGGAGTTAGTTGGAGACACATTTCATCAACTCCTTATTCAGACAGTTTAGAGGCTTTCTAGACTATAGCATGTCAGACATTTATTTCAAATTTATTTTGGTATTGTTATACCATTTTCATACATTGTCTTATCAGATGTTTTATTCAGATTTGAACCTTATGGTCATTCAGTACATATTTCTGCATTTTCATGCTATATTATACAGTGTACAGGTATAGAAATCAGTCATGGGTTAGCTTGTAGTCCTTTGGGGTCATGAGCACCGTGTAGCATTCCAGTTCAGAAAATCGACGTGTCACAACAGTTAATGAGATTTCAATTATGGATACCCACTTTTAACCTTGATGAAGAAACCCCATTGGTTCTTGTTTGGTTTAGTTTGCCTGAGTTTCCCTGGCACTGCTACTGTCTGGAGGTAGTGGCATCTCTCTTATCCCTTATTGGTAAGGTTTTGTTTCTAGATTTGGCAACTTACAAGAAAATAAGGGTTAGTGTGGCTAAAGTCAAGTTGCAAATTAACCTCACCAAGCCAAGACCCCAGCATGTTTGGTTGGGCTATGATGATCATAAACATGGTGAAGGTAGATGGTAAGCTATTTTGTATGAAGATGTGCCTAAATATTGTTCTTATTGCAAGCACCAAGGTCTTGCTACAAGATCTTGTGTTATCAAAGGAAAGAATGAGGCTGGTAGATAAAAGTTGGTTGATAATACTCAGGGAGAAGGTGCCCAGGAAGAATCTCTAACATTCCAAGGGTTGTAGAATCCACCTGGTACATTGTAGAAACAAAATATAGATAAAGGTAAGGCATCTATAAATGAGTGGCAGAACCAAAAAAGGAAGAGTAGAGACAACCAAAGACTAGAATTCAAACTAAGGTCTCCAACTAAGTACAAAGGTGGACAACCAGACACTTCTACTCTATCCACATGAAATGCTTTTGCAGCTATTCAACATGAGAGTGAGAACACAATTACTTATCCAGGAACTAATGAAAGAGGTCCTAAGCCAATTCTACAACAGATAGAAAAGTCTGACAGAGGCAAACATGATGATTATCAAGTGGCTGATGCAAGTGACAGGCATCTTTTACCTGATCAGGTGAGTAAACCAGAGGATATTGAGTATCCCAGAGAATAAAGGATTTCTACTATAATGGTGACATTAACTGAGAATGTGGATCTTTCCCAGCTACAAAATACAGTGATGCCTAATAAGGGAATGAATATTAGTATGGAACCTACTGCAGTATTATAAGAGGCTTTCCCTAGCTTGCAAAGAAAAGTGGATCTTAAATAGGTATAGGATCAAGTCACTGAAATGTGCCCCCAAATTTTTTCTCGGAGCTTGATGATTAATACAGAGTGATACATTCAGAAGATGATACAGATGATGGTCTCTTGGGTCAGCTGGGGAATATTACTGAAAATGGGACTGATGTATTTGATCCAGGAGATCAAGAGGAGTTTGTTAAAGAAGTAAACCACATTACTAGCCAGTATGGGATATCGTCCAGAGGGTCCTTAATTAAATCAAGGAAAGGAGGAAAACACATTATACCCAACCTAAATGGCCATACAGCTAGACCTCTTAGCAGGTCTCATTCCCATAAACCAGTCCAATGATCAGTCATCTTGTTTGGAATACAAGGGTTATATTTACCCAAGGTTTTCTATAAAGACTCCAACAACTCATAAATATTCACCATATCTCTTTGATTGCTATACTGAAACCTTTCTCCAATAACATACATCTTGAAGTAGCAAAAAAAAAACTTAAGATGGATCATGCTCTTTGTAACTCTAATGGCAAGATTTGGCTTTCCTGGTCATTGGATATCTCTTGTGATATCATTACTACTGAGAACCAACAGATTACTTGGTCAATTACACACTCTGCTTTGTCTCAAGCATATCTTATGAAATTTTTTTATGCCAAGTGCAGAGACACATTAAGAAGACCTTTATGGAATAAGTTGGTACATTGTCTGCATCAACTCTACCTTAGTGTACAATTAGGGACTTCAATGTGATTATTAAAGTATGTGAAAAGTTGAGGGGTATCCCTTATGACATGAGGAAAAGTTTTGAATTTCTTGAGGTAATTGAGGCTTGTGGACTAACTGAATTGGGGTTACATGGTCCCAATTTCACTTGGTACAACTTGAGAGCTGTTCAGTTTAGAATATGGAAAAGACTGGATAGAGCAATAATGTCAGATGCTTGGTTGAAGGATATGCCATTGACCACCATCACTCACATATCTTCTGTGAAGTCTGATCATTGTCCTCTACTTTTGGAAATGCAAGAAAGGGTGGAGTCACATGTCAAATATTTCAAATTCCTAGATTATTGGTGGAGCATCCCATATTCCTTAACATTGTGGAGATTTACTGGCAAAAACCTTCTACAAGAACACCCACATGGAGATTTCAGCAGAAACTGGAAAGATTAACATCTACTTTAAGTCATTTATCTAAAGAAGTATTTGGTGATATCTATGCCAATGTCAAAATATATGAATAAAAGGTCAAGGTAGCTAAGAAAAAGTTGATCTTAAATGGTAATGATGAAAGCAGAAAAGAATTCCACAAAACCAAAGCTGAATATATCAGATATCTCAAGGTGGAGGATACTATATTAAGGAAGAAATCTCAACTGCATTGGTTTAAATATAGTGATACAAATTTAAGCTACTTTCATGCCTTTATCAGAGGAAGAAGAAGAAGGATATTCATGCACAAAGTTAAGAATGAGAAGGGGGTTTGGTATCAAGGGGGTGAGGACATTGCTGTAGCTGTAATTACATATTTCTAAGGTATCTTTACTGGGACAACAGATTATGTACCTGAGGAAATGCTAGCCAAAATCTGTAATGCCCCGAATCTAGTACCCGAAATGCTACACGGTGCTCATGACCCCGAAGGACCACAAGCTAACCCTTGACTGATATCTGTACCTAAACACTGCATAATATACTCTATGAATGCGAAAATAAAGGATGAAAGTCCATAAGGTTCAAAACTACAACATAACTGATAAAAATATAACATTTGGATGGGGTATGAAATACCTAAAACAACTAAAATAATTGTCTGAACATGATAGTCCGAAAGCCTCTAAACTGTCTGACTAAGGAGTTGATGGGATATGTCCCCAACTAACTCCAACTACTGAAATAAATTAATTAATGAGATAATAAATTAATGGTCATGACCTCGAAGGATGAGGACTCACTGCTAACTCTGATTGTTGAGACTAGAATGCTACTAATGTTCTGGAGCTTGTGCTTCTGAACCTATGGTATAAAACACCATAGTGCAAATGCATCAGTACATTTGAATGTACTGGTACGCATGTGAGGTAGGCTGAATGCAAAGGGGTCACATGCATGATTTATACTAACTGACTGAATAACATGAACGTGAGAATACATACATGAATACATAATCACTATAACTGAGTTCGTGATAACATGATTACTGAATCTGAGTACTGATAACATGAGATACTAATAACTATATAATTAAAATAACTAATACAAAGCGACTATATTTGACGGTCTAGTTTCTGATGGAATTAGCTGAGTTCCATTCTATTTTGGGTTGATTGTATCTGACAGTCCTGAATTCTGCAGAACTATCTGAGTTCTATTACTGAGACTGAATGACTGTATTTGACAGTCCTGGTTCTATAACTAAAACTATGGGAAGTATTCATCTAAGCTACATTCCCAAATAATGCATTATAGCTGAGTTGGGGTCTAATCTGTAACCCCAATTGGAAGGATGTCAATACCGCGCCACTGGTAAAGACAATATGTGAGTAACCCTTATATAACAGGTAACTCTAGTGAGAACGGTAGGAACCCTCATATAATAGGTTAAGCTACCTCATCTACCCTCATATAACAGGCTATGATGTCTAAACCTACGCTGGCTACGTAGTTCTGGAATGTAAGGATTGCTTCTAAGAATCACACCCTCATATAACAGGTGGGTTCCCATCCTTGGGTTCAATCAGTGCTAATTTCTACTCTTATCTGAATAGACACTGAACATGATTAACTGAACAAAACTGGACTGAGTTAACTGAGTTTCATTGACTGATGAAATACTATTAAGATTACTGAGTTTTCCTTAGTCATGAGAATGACTGAATTCTATGGATCATGGCTTGAATGAGAGTATCTTGAAAACATGACACTGATTCTAGGGACACAACCAAATTTTTGGGTACAAGTACCCCAGGACTCGATGGGAAGAAATTGACAAAGCATGACTTTCTTGATACATGACCACATCAACAATCCACAATATAATAAGTTGGAGAATTCATGAAGTACAAGTTCTAAGGCACCACATTGGCCACACATATATCCATAACTCATTGAATAAGGCGTTTCATCAAACACTTGACATGTATAAACTTGTACATAAATGGGGATTTGATATTATTATACTAGTATGGCACTTTTCCTTCACATGGGTATTTAATCAAACACATGGGGAGAACGCTTTGGTTATACAATCATCAACACATCTAATAATCATGGCTACATTAATCAACTTGTAAATTGAAGGGGTCTATCATGGTTATTATGCAAATCTTCATATACTAGGGTCAATCATTGGAAAAATGTAATTTAAAAAATGAATCAAAACCCCACAACACCATGAACATGAATTTCAATTCTATTTAAATCATGAACATTCATAAATACACAAATCTTATATTTTTAAAAAAGATTCTTGAGCTTCATGGGTGAAAGGGACCCATGAATCAACACATGACATACCTGGGTTGTGAGTTTCTTAAAGTTCTTGGACTTGAAGAACTTGAATCTCTTAGTTTCTTGAAGAAGGATTTGGATCTTGTTCTTGGGGATTATCTTTGAGAGAAAAATCCTAATTTGATGTTGTAAATGGATAATGAACTTATGATCCTTGATCTGATATAATTAGGGGTTAAAACGGGCGGAAAAGACCTAAATACCCTTTTAAAAATAAATTTAAAATAACTGAATGAACTATACGATGGTGGGTGTGATAGTACGTCGCTGGGTCGACGGTCCGTTGGTCCTGACCATCGCACCTGGAAGAATAGGGGCTTACTGTCTCTGCTGCGATGGCTTGGGCAATAGTCCATCACTAGCTCGACGGTCCATCGGTCTGATCCGTCGCCCTTAGAAAGAAGTTGGTCTCACTGCCTCCGCTGTGACGGTTCAGCCGATGGTTCGTTGCTATCTTGACGATCTGTCAGCCCTCATCGTCGCACCTGGAGAGTTTTGACTGCTTTCTATAAAACGGCAATAACTCTCTACCCTAATACCAGATTTGGACAAAATTAGTATCTTTATAATGCTAATTCAATTTCCCACATGAGAAAAAGTGAAAGTCTTAAAAATTCCATGTATATAAAAGTAGATTCATCTTTCAATGTAAGTTTCTAATATACTAGGGATGATTTAAAGCTAGGTAGGAGTACGAGGTATTATAATATCTCTCCCTTGAGAACATTTGTCCTCGAATGAGACTGAGTGAGAAGGGAGAAGATAAACTGATATAAATAATGAACATGAACAACTGGAATATGATCTCATGACTGACGTGAATAACAACTAAATATATCATACCGAACATGCATATTTGATGCATGTGTAACTAATTCAAGAATGACTGACTAAGTGTTCTGAGGAACTAAGTTTCTCAAAATGAGAATGCATATCTAATGCATGATTATATAAGTGAACTGATACATGAATGCATGATTGACTATGCAATGGTACTTAATACCAAGTTTATAATGAAATTCTGAACATAAACTGTATACAAGTTTATAACTGAAATCTAAAAATGAAACTGAATAAGCTTAAGGAGAACTATTACCTTGAGCTAGATTTGAGTTTGCAGAGAAGAGGTGAGGACACTTGGTCCGCATGTCTGCTTCTGCTTCCCAATTATCTCCCTCAACGAACTGATTCCGCCAAAGAACTTTGACTAGAGGGACTTCTTTGTTCCTCACTCTGTGAGTCTGGTAGTCTAGAATTTCAACTGGAATCTCTTCATAAGAGAGGCTGTTTTGAACATCTATGCTCTGCATAGGGACTATAACTACTGGATCACCTATGCACTTCTTGAGCAAAGAGACATGGAAGACTAGATGAACTGACGCTAGATCTGAAGATAATTCGAGTTCATAAGCTACCTTGCCTAAACGACTAAGACTTTTGAAGGGACCGACATATCGAGGACTGAGCTTTCCCTTCTTCCCGAATCTCTTCACTCTCTTCATAGGAGATATCTTTAGATAGACATAATCACCAATCTTAAAATCGATATCCTTTCTGCGTACATCTACATAAGACTTTTGTTGGCTCTGAGCATCCCGAAGTCTTTCTCTGATCAACTGGACTTTCTCTTAGGCATAGAATACTAAGTCAGGCCCTATGATTGACGCCTCTCTAACTTTGAACCAACCGATTAAAGATCTACACCTCATACCATAGAGAGCATCAAATGGAGCCATCCAAATGCTGGAATGATAATTGTTGTTGTATGCAAACTCAATCAAAGGCAAGTGGTCATCCCAACTACCCTTGAAATCGATCGCACACGCTCTTAGCATATCTTTTAAAATCTAAATGGTCCTTTATGCTTGACCATCTGTCTGAGGATGAAACGTTGTACTAAGATGAACTTGGGTATCAAGACCCTTTTGGAATGCCTTCCAGAAATGAGAGGTAAACTGGGTACCTCTGTCTGAGATAATAGATAATAGAACTCCTTGCAATTTGACCAACTCTCTGATGTAGAGTTTGGCATAATCCTTGGATGAATAAGAGGTATGGACTGGAAGAAAATGAGATGATTTGGTCATTCTGTCTATAATGACCCAGACTGAATCATGCTAACGACGAGTACGAGGCAAACCCATCACAAAGTCCATGTTCACTTCTTCCTACTTCTAAGTGGGAATACTGAACTCCTGCATGGACCCACTAGGCTTCTGATGCTTTATCTGAACCTACTGACATGTAGAGCACTTAGCCAAAAACTCTGCAACATCTCTCTACATCCCACTACACCAATAAATTTCCCATAGGTCATGGTATATATTTATGGCCCCTGGATGAATAGAGTAGCGTGCACCATGCGCATCTACAAGAATTTGCTACCTTAAGTCATTTACATTTGCAACACACAGATGACCCTTACAATGCAATACATTATCTCTTCCTTGGGAAAAAACCTCTAATTTCTGATCCTTGACTGACACTTTTAACTTGAAAAGGCTGGAATCTCTACCCTGCTTTTCTTTAACCTCAGAAACTAGAGATGATTCTAAAGTACTCTAAACCCAATGTCACCCTCCTCTGAATCGACTAAGCAAATGCCTAGTCTGGTAAGCTGATGGATTTCCTGAGCTAACTTCTTCTTGCTGTTCTCAACATGAGCAACACTACCCATAGACAGTCTACTGAGAGCATCATCCACGACGTTGGCCTTTCTCGGATAATAAAGGACACTTATATCATAATCTTTCAAGAGATCTAACCACTTTCTCTGACAAAGATTGAGATATTTTTGAGAAAAGACATACTGAAGGGTCCTATGATCTGTTAACACATCTATATGAACTCCATATAGATAATGCCTCTAAATCTTCAAGGCAAAAACTACGGCTGCCAACTCAAGATCATGAGTAGGATAATTCTTCTCATGTGGTTTAAGCTGTCTGGAGGCGTAGGAGATGACCTTACCATGCTGCATGAGGAAATAACCCAAACCTACTCTAGATGTATCACAATACACCATGAAACCATCTGGAACATCTGGAAGTGCTAAGACTAGAGCTGAGGTGAGTCGAGTCTTAAACTCCTAAAAACTCCTCTCATAAGGATCTGACCACTGAAACTTCACTTTTTTCTGAGTCAATCTGGATATAGGGGATACAATAGATTAAAATTCCTCAATAAATCGTCTATAATATCCAGCCAAACCCAAGAAAATCCTGATATTTGATGGAGAGATAGGTCTGGGCCTATTTATTACTGCTTGGATCTTTTGAGGATCAACCCTAATGCTATCACCGAAAATGATATAACCAAGAAATACTACTGACCTTAGCTAAAATTTACACTTACTGAATTTGGCGAATAACTGATGATCTCTGAGGGTCTGAAGTACAATTCTGAGATAGTCTGCATGATCACGCTCACTGCAAGAATAGACAAGAATGTCATCTCTGAAGACTATGATGAACATATCCAAGTACTGCTTGAACACATGGTTCATTAAGTCCATAAAAGCTGCTGAGGCATTGGTAAGACTAAAGGACATAACTAAGAATTTGAAGTGACCATACCGAGTACAAAAGGTTGTTTTCGAAATGTCATATTCTTTAACTCTGAGCTGATGATAGCCTGACCTGAGGTCTATCTTAGAAAAATAACTGGCACCTTAAAGTTGATCAAACAAGTCATCGATTCTGGGAAGAGGATACTTATTCCTGACTGTGACTTTATTGAGTTGGCGGTAATCAATACACATTCTGAGAGAACCGTCTTTTTTACACACGAATAAGACTGGTGCACCCCACGAGGACATATTAGGTCTGATGAATCCCTTATCTAAGCGATCCTTCAACTACTTTTTTAATTCTCTGAGTTCTACTGGTGCCATTCTGTATGGCAAAATAGATATAGGCTGAGTATATGGATAAAGATCAATGTTGAAGTCTATTTCCCTTTTGGGAGAAATTCCTAGAAGATTTTCAGGAAAAATATCTGAATATTCATTCACGACTGGGACTAATTCGAGACTGGGAGTTTCAGAACTAGTGTCCTTAAATCAAATAAGAAGATAGACATATCCTTTAGATATCATTTTACATGCCCAAAGGTAGGAAATAAGCTGACCTCTGAAAACTGAAGTACTACCCCTCTACTTTAGGACGGGTTCATTCAAAAACTAGAACTGGACTATTCTATTTCTACAGTCGACTGTGGCATAGCAGGAATAAAGCCAATCTATGCTGAGAATGACATCAAAATTAGTCATCTCTAATTTGACTAAATCTGCTGAGGTGACTTTTTTAAATATCATAACCATCCAGCTCCTATATACCCGCTGGGCTGTGATGGTTTTACCCACTGGGGTAGATACTGAAAAGAGTTCTGCTAGAATTTTGAGACTGACTTTGAAATCAACTGCTATATAGGGAGTAACAAAAGACAAAGAAGCTCCTTAATCTAGCAAAGGATAAATATGCAAGTGAAAGATCTATAACGTACCAGTAACCACATCAGGAGAACTTTCCTGGTCCTGTCGAGACTGGAGAGCATAAAGTGTATTTGGGTGTTGCCCACTAGTAGTACTAGAAGTGGCACCCTGCTGATTCGGGCGATGGGACTTAGCTGAGGAACGGTTCTGCTGACTCTGAGGACCTGGCTGAGGACAGTCTTTGACTTTATGGCCTGGCTTGCCACATCCAAAACAAATAGCACTGCCAGCTCTATAAATACCCTGATGGTGTTTGCCAAAAGTATGGCAAAGAGGATAGGTACAGGCACTGCTAACACTGGCCTGAGACTTAGAGCCTGGCACTCTCTCTCTATTACTGTCTCTGAATCTAGGAGCTGTAGCACTAGCTAAAAATAGAGCTAGAACTAATGACTTAGGATAAAACTGAGAACGGTTTCTTCCTTCTGATTTAGGCTGAGCAAAGTTGAAACTACTTGTCCTTACTCTCTTATTCTTCTTCTCCCTCATCTTAATATTTTTCTCCTCTATCTGTTGAGCATAAGTGATAAGCCTGGCTATGTTTATGTCACTATTCCGTATCGCAGACCTACACTCATTGACCACACTATCATTCATCTTAGAAATAAACTTAATCATCTTAGCCCTATTATCTGCAACCACATGAGAAGCATATCTGGCTAATTGAGTAAACTTAAGAGAATACTCTTTCACCGTCATGTTTTCCTACCTGAGGTTGATAAATTCCAACACCTTAGCTTCTCTCAGCTCCAGGGAAAGAACCTATCTAAGATGGCAGTAGCAAACTCCTCCAACTCAATAGGCCCTACATCTACAGCTCTCTCTGATTTCCACTATTTGTACCAAGTGTGAGAAACATCCTGCAACTGATATGTAGCTAGCTTTGTATTCTCACTAAAAGTAACCCCCAGGATATTCGTAACCTTCTAAACCTAATCAATAAATTCTTGAGGGTCCTCATCTGACTTAGACTAGAAAAAGGATGGAGGATTCATTCAGGTGAAGTCCCAAATTCTGGCTGCAACTGAATTAGCCACTGGGTTAGCCAGAACAATAGTTGGTCATTCATTCTAAGAAGCAACTGACTAAGCAAGAGTAGTGAATGCAGTTTTGAACTCTGCATGAGAAACATGTTTGCCCAAAGAATCTTCGAACAGAGGGGCTAGATGATTTCCTTTTCTTCTTTTAGGAGGCATGTTATGTAAAAGATAGGGAGAAACAGATTAGACCAGACTGAGTGATTAACTGGAGATTATACTGACTGGCATGACAGAATACCAAAAGAAGGGAAACTATTCCTAAAACATCTTATAGCCTTCTATACATAAATGTGGCATGCAACACACCCATGTATAAGACTCTACTAGATGCAGCTTTCAAACTTCCTAGGACTCTATTGAACCTTAAGCTCTGATATCAAGTTTGTAACGCCCCAAATTTGGTACCCAAAATACTATACAGTGTTCATGACCCTAAAGGACCACAAGCTAACTCATAACTGATATCTATACCAGAACACTACATAATATACTGTATGAATATGGAAATAAAGGTTGAAAGTCCATAAGGTTCAAAACTGCAACATAACTAATAAAAATATAACATCTGGATAGGGTATGAAATACCCAAAACAACAGAAATAACTGTCTGAACATGATAGTCTGAAAGCTTCTAAACTGTCTGAATAAGGAGATGATGAGACATATCCCCAACTAACTCCACTACTGAAATAAATTAATTAATGAGATAATAAAGTAATGGTCATGTTCTCGAAGGTTGAAGACTTACTGCTAACTCTGACTATTGTGACTGGAATACTACTGATGCTTTAAAGCTCATGCTTCTGAACCTATGGTAAAAAACACCATAGTACAAATGCGTCAGTACGTTTGAATGTACTGGTATACATGTGAGGTAGGCTGAATACAAAAGGGTCACATGTATGAACTATACTAACTGACTGAATAACATGAACATGAGAATAATACATGAATACATAATCAATATAACTGAGTTCATAATAACATGATTACTGAATCTGAGTACTGATAATATGATATACTGATAACTGTATAACTGAAATAACTAATACTAAGAGACTGTATCTAATATTCTAGTTTTTGATGGAACTAGCTGAGTTCCATTCAATTCTGGGTTGACTGTATCTGACAATCTTGAATTCTGTAGAACTATCTGATTTCTATTACTGAGACTGAATGATTGTATCTGACAGTCCTGATTCCGTAACTAAAACTATGGGAAGTAGTCATCTAACCAATATACCCCAAATAATGCATTATAGCTGAGTTGGGGTCCAATCTGTAACCCCAATTAGAAGGGTGTCAATACTGCGTCACTAGTAAGGAAAATCTGTGAGTAACCCTCATATAACAGGTAACTCTAGTGAGAACAGTGGGAACCCTCATATAACAAGTTAAGCCACCTCATTTACCCTCAAATAAAAGGCTATGATGTCTCAACCTACGCTGGTAGTTCTGAAATGCAAGAATTGTTTTTAAGAATCACACCCTCATAAAACAGGTGGGTTCCTATCCTTGGGTTCACTCGGTGCTAATTTCTACTCCCGTCTGAATAGACACTAAACATGATTAACTGAACAAAATAAACTAGACTGAGTTAACTGAGTTTCGTTGACTGATAAAATACTATTGAGATTACTGAGTTTTCCAGAGTCATGAGACTGACTGAATTCTATGGATCATGGCTTGACTGAGAGTATCTTGAAAATATGACACTGATTCTAGGGACACAACTAAATTTTAGGGTACAAGTACCCCCAAGACTCGATGGGAAGAAACTGACAAAGAATGACTTTCTTGAATAAATGACCACATCAACAATCCATAGTATAATAAGTTGGAGAATTCATGGAGTACAAGTTCTAAGGCACCACAATGGCCACACATATATCCATAAATCATTGAATAAGGCATTTCATCAAACACTTGACATGTATGAACTTTTACATGAATGGGGATTTCATATTATTATACTAGTATGGCACTTTTTATTCGCATAGGTATTTAATCAACCACATGGGGAGCATGCTTTTGTTATACAATCATCAACACATCTAATAATCATGGATACATCAATCAACTTGTAATATGAAGGGGGTTATCATGGTTATTATGCAAATCTTCATATACTAGGGTCAATCATTGGAAAACTGTAATTTAAAACATGAGTCAAAATCCCACAACACCATGAACATGAATTTCAATTCTATTTAAATCATAAATATTCATAAATGAACAAATCTTGTATTTTGAAAAGAGATTCTTGAGCTTCATAGGTGAAAGGGACCCATGAATCAACACATGACATACCTGGGTTGTGAGTTTCTTGAAGTTCTTGGACTTGAAGAACTTGAATCTCTTAGTTTCTTGATGAAGGATTTGGATCTTGTTCGTAGGGATTATATTTGAGAAAAAATCCTAATTTGATGTTGTAAATGGATAATGAACTTATGAGCCTTGGTCTGATATAATTAGGGGTTAAAATGGGTAGAAAAGACCCAAATACCCTTTTAAAAATAACTTTAAAATAATAGAACAAACTATGTGACTGTGAGTGCGATGTTCCATCGCTGGTTTGATGGTCCATCGGTCCTGACCATCGCACCTAGATAGAATAGGGGTTTACTGTCTCTGCTGTGAAGGCTTGGACGAAGGTCCATTGCTAGCTCGACTGTTCGTCGGTCTGATCCATCACCCTTAGGCAGAAGATGTTCTCACTACCTCCACTGTGATAGTTTGGGCTATGATTCGTCGCTAGCTCGATGGTCCGTTGGCCCTCATCGTCACACCTGGGCAGTTTTGACTACTTTCTATAAAATTATCCCGATTCCGAATTCAGACAAAATTGGTATCGTTGGAAAGATAATTTAATTTCTCACATGACAAAAAGTGAAAATATTAAAAATTCCATGTATATAAAAGTGGATTTATCTTTCAAAGTAAGTTTCTAACATATTCGGGATTATTTTAAGCTAGGTAGGAGTACGGGGTATTACAGTATCCCTAAAATAATTTCTGATGAACAAAATAAGAGTCTACAAGCTATTCCTACTTTGGAAGGAGTTTGGGAGGTGGTCTTATCTATGAGTCCTCACTCAGCAGCAGGTCCAGATGGTATAAATGGTAAATTCTTTCAATCCAACTGGAATATTATTGGTATGGACCTTCTCCGGGTGGTAATTGACTTCTTTTATTTACATGTTATGCAAAAATACTTTACTCATACCTGTTTGATTCTTCTTCCTAAAGTGTCTCATCCCATTAATCTTTTTGAATATAGGCTTATCACTTTGAGTAACTTTACCAACAAAATCATTTCTAAACTTATTTCCCTCAGATTGGCTCCCATCCTTCCCACCCTTTTATCAAGTAATCAATCAAGATTAATGAAAGGTAGGAACATTGCTGAAAATATAATGCATGCTCAGAAGATCATTTATGGCATCAAGAAACTAGTTGTTGGTGGAAATATGGTTATTAAACTGGACATGGACAAGGCATATGATAAGGTGTCTTGGTCATACACTTACCTGGTATTAAGAAAATTTGGCATTGGTGAACCCAATATTGACATGATTTGAAGGACCTTGTTAAGCAATTGGTACTTAGTCTTGGTGAATGGTACTAGATATGGAGTTTTCCACTCTACAAGGGGCTTGAAATAGGGTGACCCCCTATCACCTGCTTTATTCATTTTAGGGGCTGAAGTATTGTCAAGAGCCCTGAACAACCTACACCACCACCCTCACTATTATAGTTTTTATATGGATTGGAATGGTACTCAAATTAACCATCTTAGTTTTGTAGATGATATCATCATCTTTACTACTAGAAGAAGAAAAACCCTTAGATTGGTGATAAAGATTTTGGCTTCTTATGAAACAGTTTCGGGCAACTGATCAATAAGAACAAGAGTCATTTTTTGTTTCCAGATCAAGCCTTTCCCTCTAAAGTCTCAAGGATTAAATAAGAAATTAGATTTCAACAAAAACACAGTCCTATTACATACCTTGGTTGTCCCATTTATATAGAAAGACAAAGAATCAGTCACTATGCTGGTCTGGTTAGCAATGTGCCTTCCAAAATTATAGGATGGTATTCTAAATTGCTCAGCTATGGTGACAGAAGTGTACTGATTAAATATGTTCTGCAATTTATCCCTATTTACATCCTTTCTACTTGCATTACTCCAAAGACTATTATTAAACTACTTGTATGTTTGTTTGCTAATTTCTTTTGGGGCTGGAAGGATAACAAGAAGAAATATCATTGGGATTCTTGGAATGAGCTGTGTTTTCCAATTACAGAAGGTGGCATTAGAGTTAGACATGTTGCTGATACATGTAAGGATTTATAGATGAAACATTGGTGGATTTTCAGAAGTAGACACACTCTTTGGGGGAATTTTTAACTAGCCAAGTATTGCACAAGAGTGAATGCAATAGCCAAAAAAGGTGTGCTGGACAATCCCTGATATGGAAAGTTATGATGAAAAATAAGAAGACAGCTGATCAATATATTTTCTAGAGGATCAGATCAGGCACATGTTATTTTTGGTGGATAACTAGTCTATCTTGGGAGCACTACATAACCACAGAATTGATGGTGTAAGGTCCAGTAATGCTAAAGTAGCTGAATTTTTAATTGATGGTGAGTGGAATATGTAGAAGTTAGCTACTGTACTTCCCCCTTCCCTATTGTAGGCTATCCTTAGAATTTATGTCCAGTTTCAAGAAAGGTCTCTTAATTTTCCATTCTGGACTACAACTCCAAGTGGTGAATTCAGTTGTACATCTGTATAGGGATTGATTAAAGAACACAAAGAAGTAACACTGTTGCACAGTCATATTTGGCATAGGTTGATTCCCTTCAAATATTCCTTCCTTATATGGAGAGTGCTGAGAAAGAAGTTACCTACAAATGAAAGGTTGAGTCAATTTGGTATAACTCCTATCAAGTGTGACTGTTGTTTTAGATCTGGCTGGAATAACATCCCTTTTACCTTTGTTGAGTGTCCTTTTGCAAATCAAATATGAAGGTATTTCTCTTCATCTATAGGTATTATTCATGTTCCTGCACCAATCAAGAACCTGATACTGAAGAAGTGGACAAATAGAGTATTCAATAGAGCACATAAGTTGGTATTGTTGGCTCTTCCTATTATCATATATTGGAACATGTGGAAGAGCAGGTGTGCTGTTAGATATGGTGACAAAAAACCTCAATTAGCCACAGCCAAGTTTCTAATTTACAAAGATATTTCATTTTTGCTATACAATGCCTTTCCCTACATCCCCTGGCCTTCTAGATGGGTTAATCTAGCAGTATATGATGAGAAATATAGCAAAGAGATTAAAGTTACAACTGTGTATTGTTCTAAACCACCAACTCTAATGGTCAAGTTGAATTCTGATGGTAGTGTTATCACTAAACCAAAAAAATTCAGTGCAGGGGGTGTGACTAGAGATTATAAGGGTGATCTCATCTCTGTCTATGTTGCTCCTCTAGGACAAGGAACTAATAATCAGGCAGAGGTGGAAACTGCTATATGAGGGGTATCTTAATGTTTAAGTAATGGTATGAAATAGGTTGTGATGGAAGTGGACTCTGAGCTCTTGATAAAATGGATCAGGAAATAATTACCAATACCATGGCGCCTGCAACCCATGGTAGACTCCTTACTGTAACTCAATTCACAACTTTAGTTATGTATTTGTAGACATGTGTTCACAGAAGCTAACTTTGTAGCAGATGCATTGTCCAAGGTCAATCAGCCACAATATTATTTCCATAGCTGTCAGCTCCCCTCGGCAGTAGCTGGATACTTTCACCTTGATAAGCTAGGCATGCTAAGCTTCAGGAGAAGGAAGATGACCAAGTTACATGAGCCACCTTAGAACTAGTATACCAATTCATAGATAAAGAGCACAGTCTTTCTCTTGCAGTAATTACATTTTATCTGTAAAAATAAATTGGAGGTCAGGTTTATGCCCTCCTCTATGTATAGCTTTTTGTGATTAATGATAAGGCCTGGGGGTGATGCTCAACCCCTAAAATTCTATTAAAAAACATATCGAAGATTTGAGAGCAAAACCTTGTACAATTTGACATATTACCTCACTAGTTGAGAGTAAAAAGGTGAATTCAAATCTTATCTCACTATAATAGGATATTGGGTTCAATTCCCATCGATTTATGCTTAAGGCGCTTTTATATGAATAAGACGTTAAGTTTGAATCTCAATACAACATATTGATAATATAATGATAGCAATGTTTAATATGTCTAAAAGAAGACAAGTAATTGAATTTATGAATATAAGCGTGGAGGGACAATATGATAATAATCATCAAAAGTGATTATATTTTCACACCCTTATTATGATTATAAAATATGTTAGAGAAAATTTCTCTACAACCATATATCTGTCTCAATTTCCTCATGAAGTAGCAATATCTTAAAAGAGGCTATAAGCTATCATAATTTGATACGCTTAAGGAACGATTATATTTCATTCTTGGAAAATGAGAATTTTGATTATTATAAATATAAATTCCTATTCAAGGGTGATTATGACTGTATATATATATATACATACATATATATATACATGTATATATATTTGAACGTGTTATTGGTTGTAAAGATATCACAACCCACCTCCAAAAGAGATAGAATAATTGAAAGATTGAATATCTCCAAATCACTATGATAATAAACACGAATGTGAAAAGTTACAAAAGCATGATGAGATCACATATCATAATAAACTAAGGAGTTTATCGATACAAAACTCTTGTCATAGTAAACAAGAAGTTTACTAAAGTAAAAAGCACATGTCATGATAAACTTGAAGTTTATTAGTATAAAAATTCATAAGTTAACATGAATGACTGTGACATCCCAAAGATGTGCATATTAAGTATTAAACATATATTGAAGAATTAGAAAATACTTCATGAACTTTTAATGTTGTTTGTTTTCATGATAAGTTGGTTGGACATACTAATGATGGGGTCGAATCCCCTAAATTCTGGAAAGTATTAAAGGTGAATAAGGGCTCGTTCACCGATCATGTAATATATTAAAAAGAAGCATCAATAAGATTATCACATGTACATTTATTGTCAACCTATAGTTGATATTCATAAAGTTGCTTGCTCGATAAAATTGAGTCAAGAGCATAATTTTCAGATTGTGTAATCAAGATAATTCATCTTGATAATGCTGGTTTGGCATTGAATGTTTTTTATAAACAACTTATCATTGCTAATGAGAACAAAGCTTCATGTGTTGGTTTGAAATATGATATATTATGTACAAAAGTACTTATATGCATCAAATCAATAAATTATGATTAATTCTCCCTTAAGGTTGGTTCAGAGTGAGGAACCACATATTTTTCATCTAATATTTTTGATATGCAGTATATGATTAATGGATATAGAATAATCCAAAAAGATGGATTTTCTAAATTAAATTGAGATGTATGTTAGTTTACCTAACATGGGGGGAGAGATAATAAACAACTAAGAAACATATTATAAATTATCATCAATATGATCTTCATTCCAAAAATAATTCAAGTTCATGTACTAGGAGCATTTGCTGATAAAAAAAATTAATAATATATTTAGCTGTAAATGGTCCAATTGGATGCATCTGAAGGACAAAATCTATTACATGTATCAATAATGGTATATCAATCTATTCTAAAAGCAATAATTCTTAAAAAAAAAAGGAGCAAATGATCATAATAAGGAGACATTGTGCTCTTAAGGAGCCTACGATATAACACTTCATGAAACCTTATGAAAGGTTTAGGTACCTGAAATAATGAAGTAATGAGATCTAAAATTATTATATCACATTGTGAATCGATGCAAAATGATATATCATCGATAATATCTTTGATGCAATGTTGGGCAATATTATAAAAGATTATAAGGATCTGAATTCTATGTTTATTTAAGCATGCTGACCTAGAAATATTTATCAAGTGATATGAAAGAATGCATCTTGGTAAGCATAAAACATATTTGATTTGCAATTCATAAACTTGAAGATTTCATGCATAAAATGCTGAATATTGTCACGTGGAAAAATTTATAGGAAAAATTTTAAAGGATTCAAAATGTTTAAAGCATATGAAAGTGTATAGAAAATTTATTTATAATTCTTATATCGCATAAATTTATAACTTGAAAATTATTGAAACTTTTGAAGAGTTTTCAAAAGCAATAGATTATTTGCTAAAATGAGAAATATATTGAATTGAGTTGGTTATATATCTTAGTGCAATTGATGTACTAATGTATCTTGTAAATATTTCAAGGCCTGAAATATTCTTTTTTGTCAATTTGTTAGTAAGGTATAGTTCTGATCCTACTAGGAGACATTGAAATGAGATCAAACCATGACCTTATTTTATTCTAAAGATTGCAGTCTTGATCTTGTTGGTTATGTTGATGTTAGGTATTTATATAACCTACATAAAGCTCGATCTTAATCAGACTATTGATCATATGTGGGGTTACTGTCATATCTTAGAGATTTACAAAATAGTCTATCATAGCACTTCATCGAACCATGATGAGATAACAGTTATTCATGAAGCAAGCCGAGAGTGTGTAGTTGAGGTACAAGATACATATCATTTATGAAAATGTAGTTTGAAATATGACAAAGTACCCACAATTTTATATGAAGATAATGCAACATATAGAAGTCAACTTAACAGAGGATTCATAAAAAGAGATAGAACGAAGCACATTTCGCCAAAGCTTTTCTATACACATGATTAAACACCCTAGTTTCTGGACCTTAGAAAAATTCTTGGAAATCTGGTCTCTAGACCCAATACGACTCATGGGTAAGAGTCGTATGTTAGGGTACGGATGGTATGGTCCATTCGTATGCTGAAAAGTGTTGGTTGGTGGGATGAATTTTGGTTACTGGAATGGGTACGAGTCGTATTGGTGGTTATAAATTATTTGGTTCCTTATCTTAATCTTAAACTTAGTTACTTAGGCTGGATCTGAGTATGAGTGGCTCACCATGAGCTGTAAGACAGGGTACGAGTCGTACCCAGGGCTTGTATGGTGGACAGTGTCAAAATCTTCCTTGGATTTAAATCTACCAGGGATGTGGATGAAGGGTATGGATCATATGCTTCGGATAAAACTTGGTTGGATGATTTGTATGCTAGATATTATTGGATCCAAAGGTTGAGGCTAGGATACGAGTGGAGGGTACCACTCGTATTGGAGGATACGACTCTTGAGGGTCAGTCGTATCCCTGGAATAAGATTTTTGTACAACTTAAGTGAGGGTATTCTGGACGTTTCCCCACTTATTTTAATAAGGTATCACGACTTCTAACCTACTTGGAAGGTTATTTACCCTATTATTTCATTCATTAACACTTAGAAACTCTTCTTAAACACTCTATAATTATCTCAAAAGCTTTTGGGCAAGGAAATCTAGGGTTTCAACTAGAGGATTGATTTGGGACTTGTTTTGGTGATTTTTTTCCCATCATCATCTTGATTTAAGGCATGTTCTATTCCCTCATTGTTAATTCTAACTATAAGCATGGGTTTTATGAATGTTTTTTTTTACTTCATTGATTATATGATTTTGGTTTTCAAATATGAATTGGGGGTTTTGCTATTAAATGGTTGATTATGGTTTTCCATGGTTTAATTTATGCTTTATGTGCATTAAGGATGGTTTTGGATAATTGTATTGCATGGGAATGGTTTAATGATAATTGGACTTGGTTTTGGTCATATTATGCCCCCAATGTGTTTGACAAAATGCCTCTAAGCTTGTTTTCATTGCATTGAGTATTTTAATGGAACTTGTGCTTGTTTTAAAACTTAGTAAAGGAATTATGCATGTTTCAATGGCTAGGAAAGGTAAATGGATAAATGGTTATGCTTGTGGGGTACATGAAATCCCTCAAGTAGTTTAATATGGTAAATGAAAGGGCACAAGTCCCCTTAAACTTATATATGGTTGGATATAGATAGTACTTGAAAGTATGGTGGTATAATGATACCACTAATAATGGCCTTGGTAAATAAATGGTTAATGGAATTGATTAGTTATTTGGAACTGGTTTTACTTGGGCAATAATGGCGGGATATGTAGAAAAGTAGTGGAAGGTGAAGGTCCTGGGGGGATCAAAATTGAAAACTCATATTTATCGATCTAAGGTTGGTCTTAGTGACCGTGCCCATGATGTCACACTATATTTTGGGGGATGTACTAGTCATCCCAAGTTTTCTTCCTTGGTCGTGCGGTTACACGCACTGGGGCCCTTTCAGCTGGGTGAGCTAAACCCATAGAGCCTATGGTGATTTAGGACGGCAAAGTTACACAGCCCAGACAAAGGTTTTAAAGGCATGATAAATTTGGTCCCCTTTCCCGGCGTGGTTATATATATATATATATATATATATATATATATATATATATGTATGTGCGTGTGTGTATATGTGTGTGTGTATGTATGTATGTATGTATGGTTTTGTGCATATGGATGGTTTTACTTGGTTTTATAAATGGTATTATTTTATCCTTATCCCATGATCATGCTAGCGTTTACCAGTTAACCTGTCTACTGGCGGTTGTATACCCACGCTATGAAGGAACTGGCTGTTCTATTACTCCTACATAACGATTGACTCGAGGATCAGGATTTGGACTGAAGTGGTGAGATTCCATCCTTTTGGAAGGCTCCATTTCATGTTATGGACATTTTATAGACACTTTGATTTTATTTTGGATATTGGTTTTGACTATGGTTAGGGGCATGTCCCAACCAAATTTTATTACTCTTTTGGTTAGAGGATTTGTGGTATTGGTATGGATTGGAATGGGCGGGATCGGCATTGGTGTTAGCCTTGGTATTAGAATAAGTTGGAAGGTTGATATCATTGAACATAATTTTTCACTGTTCCATCGTATTTCATTTTGGAATTATTATATTATGTTTTAGAACATCTTTGGTTATGGCCTGATTTATGACCCTTGTTTTGAAATTGGTTTGGTATGGTTGGATTATTGGTATGGGATGATTGGACTCGATCGTGATCTTATCCCAGAGTTTTCATATGAGCTGTTACACTATCTTGTTACATGCTTGGAATTTAGCCAATTCAGGGCAGGCGGCTGGAGGTTGGGTTGGGTAACGGGGGCGGTCTCCGGTCCCGGTTGGACTTGCGATGCCCATTAAGATAAGGCCCCAAACCACATCAGATGAGCTCCACAAGAATAGTGATATTAACACGTAACAGATGAGTTCAAGTGACAATTTGGCTGATTTATACACCAAGTCTCTTCAAATTGGAACTTTCAAGAAGATGGTGCATAAGATCGAGATGCAAAGGTTCAAGGATGTTCTCATTAGGGGAAGTTAATACACGTTGTACACTTTTTTTATTATGAGATTTTATCCCACTAAATTTTTCTTATAAGGTTTTTAATGATGCGGCCTATATGCGTATTATTACAGATGTGTACTCTTTTTCTTTCACTAGATTTTTTTTTCACTGGATTTATTCTTGTAAGGTTTTAAAGAGGCGTATTATTTATCAATTGGACATTCAAGGGAAAGTGTTATAAATGTATTATCATATATAGTGAATGTCTATTTCTAAAAAAAATTAGAAACCCTAACTTTGGGGCAAAGTGAATTTTTTTCCTATAAATAAAGGAGTTTTCCTTCATTGTTATCGATCCCTCAAGATGATTCCTCATCTCTCAAAAGAAATAAGAATTACTCTTTCTTCTCTCTCCATTTTTCTTGTTTATACTTTATATTCCATAACAAACTTTGTGTTTTTTTTATAATTTTTTCTTTAATTTAGGTGTAACGAATATTTATTCCAACTATATACTCTTTTACTTTTGGGCCAAATATATGTACCAAAATAATTTCAAATCACTAAAATATACTATTCAATCACTAAAATATACGATTCACGAGGTCCTAAAGTATTATGTGTTATTTTAACCAATAATTTAATTTTCCTCAAATACAAAATATCTTAAGTTCTTTTAAACTAGAGGGTTTCTAATTCCAGGCTTCTTCTTTTGACCCCAATCAAACATATTGAAAACAAAAAAGACGTCCAAATTGAGAACTTGACACTAGGGTGATCCAACTCATGCTTTAGGGTTTTAGATCATCCAAACTCTGGATCAAAATAAGTCATTTTTTAAATTAATTCATCCAACTAATATAGTTTTTTGAAACTTTGTCAAACTAGCATAAACATTATTCCCATTAATGTATTATGCTTTACAAAAGTTAATGGACCAAAAACAGTTGTGGATGACGTTAAAATAGGAATCATTTCTGTCAGTAATGTTTTTGACATAAAACATTACTGACAATAACGTTTTTGACATAAAATATTACTGTGAGAAATGAGACACTACAACTCTGTCACATCAGAATCTTTGTACAAATCTGATGTTAAATTCGTTACTACCAGTTATGTTTAAGCTTTAAAATATTACTCCGAGTAACGTTACTTCGAGTAATTCAAAATTCTGACGCCACAGAGTTTTGAGTTGATTTGATAGTATCGTTACTCGGAGAAACATTTTAAAGCTAAAACATAATTGGCAATAATGAATTTAACGTTAGATTTATGCAAAGATTCTGATGTGATAGAGTTGCAGAGTTTTGTTACTCACAGTTTAGTTATGTAAAAAACGTTACTGACAGTAACGTTTTATGTCAAAAATGTTACTGACATTAACGATTCCTATTTTAACGTCATCCACAACTCTTTTTGGTCCATTAACTTTTTTTAAGCATAATACGTTATTGGTAACAACATTTATACTAGTTTGGTAAAGTTTCAAAAAAACATATTACTTTGGTGAGTTTATTTTTAAAATGACTTATTTTGGTCCAGAGTCCAGATCATCCTAACCATAATAAATTTCTTTGGAATTGTCGTGTGTGGTGACTTCTAGGTGATTACATTTTAAAAAGCGTACTTGTGTTCAACAAGTTGCTACTCCACTATCAGTAATTTTGGTTATGTATGAATGTATGATCATGTTGTTGATTTAGAGAAGCTAGTATGAACGATAACAGGAGAATTAATCCAAAAGATCAACTTCGCAACTAATGAACAATTTAACTGCATCATATTCATTACAACGTATGGTAGAGTCTTTAGTATGGTAATTAGTACGTGGATGATTTCTATACCATTCTTGTGAAAGTCAGAGAAGAGTTTATGGATAAAGCTCTATATCTATAAGTTGACATTTAATCTCTGCTATCAATTCAACTATAGAAACCTAGCCAACTTGTTGATCATATTTAATTTGGCACCATCTCTTCAATTCAGATTACCACTCCTGACACTCTTATGATTCACTCATCATGGTCGACACCCCTTAGGTACTTCTAGACCAGAACCAATATGCCAACACTCTGAAATTGCTGCCTCAAGTATTGATCAATTATATATATATATATATACACATATATAAGTGTATATATATATATATATACACATATATAAGTGTATATATATATATATTCTGATGCCAACTATTATTATAAATTAAAGAAGAGAGTTTCAATCCGAAAGAGATTAATCCGATAGATCATTCAATCATAATGAACTCAATTAGTTCATAACAATATTATTAATGTTGGGTTCAATATGTATGAAAAGTGTGAATGAAAAACAGAGGAAGAATAGTGGAGAGAAAGAGAGACACTAAAATGGAAAGTGTACTCTTTTAAGGGAAAGTTCACTAATTCTCCTACATTGGTGGGAGAAGGAAACTTTGAAGTATTTATAATAAGAAGAACTTACTCCACATGTATAGTAAGACAAGAACAAGGTGGTGCCTTGCGCCGTTGTCGTCGCTCGCTCGGCTTCGGTTTCGGCTTCAGAAAATGATCAACGCCGTCATCATCATCGTTCGCTCGACTTCGGCTTTGGATTTGGATTTGGAAGATGATGGACGCCATCTTCGTCGCTTGGCAATTTGGAAAATAATCGATCGATGAGATCTATCATTTTGGACAAAGTATTATTTGATGGAAATTTAATCTGAAAATACCAAAGGGAAAAATGCAATGAATTTTTTTTCTGTGTTTTGATCTTCCATTTATATGCATGCATGCAGTGGTGGAAACACTATTTCAAAATGCAGTGCAGAAGTGAATTGATGCTTCGGAAGGAATGAAACCTTTCAATGAAATGACACACTGATTCATGAAATGGCATGCCAGTTCAGAAAAGACGCATTCTTTGGACGAACAGACATGATTTTCCAAAAAGGTTACACCTTTTAAGTAAACCATTGCCACCTTTCAGAAGAGGCACCTGATGGCTATAAAAAATTGCTTTCATTCACAGGTTTTGGTACGAAAAAAAAAATCTGAACATAAAAATATTTCTTGTCTTCAAAAACATTCTGTCTGATCAATCAAATCGTTGAGTGAGTTCATTGAATCAAATAATTTGAGGTACTACTATTGTTTGGATTGAAGGCTATTTTATCCTGGGAGGAAGATTCCATAACCTCGGGTACAGTGAGGGAAATTATTCCTTAAGGACACTCCGTAAAGTCGGAGGACTTGGTCTTAAAATTTTGCTTCATCTCTTTTCTGAAATTTAACATACTTCTTGGATAGATTATTTATAATCTTGTGTTAAAGAACTTCCTAAGAGTTCTTGTTTATACATGAACTTGCGTTGAAGTTTTTGTTACATTTATACAGATTCCTGTACCTGAAATAATGAAAATAACAATCTTAAGAAATAACCCCTTTCAGAATTTGTATAACTTGTTTTTAGAGATTAAAGCTTTAAGCTTTCTACTCCGTTTGAACTTAACGAGTGATTTGGAGACATAAAATCTTCATCATAAGTTAAATATCACTCGGTTGACAATTTGAAGTCATAAAGACTTCATCGTTTAACTAGAAACAAAAAGTGTTTAAAGTTGCTGCAACTTTTTAATAAATATTTCGATATACTAAAGGTTTTGTCTTGTGTTGACAGGACTATGACGACTGATAGTCAAATGTATGATGCTGCAACGACTGTGGAGGAAACTAGTATTACCACATCAAGTCGTACGAATGCTCCGCCAGCGATGGAACCAGTGGAGAAACTCGAAAACTTTGTAGGAATTGACTTTAAGAGATGGCAGCAGAAAATGTTATTCTACCTCACCCCTCTTTGTCTTCAAAGGTTCATGGTTGAGGAAGCTCCAGAGGTGCCCGAGAGAGCCTCTGAAAAAGAATGCTACATGATTGTAGAGGCTTGGAAACACTCAGACTTCCTCTGCAGGAATTATATCTTGAGTGGTCTTCAAGATGACCTTTACAATATGTATAGTGGAGCCAAGACTGCTAAAAATTTATGGGGAGAGCTAGAACGGAAGTACAAGACGGAGGATGTCTAAACTAAAAAGTTCTTTGTTGCAAGATTCCTAGAGTACAAAATAATAGACAACAAGTCTGTTGTTTCACAAGTGTAGGAACTTCAAGTGATCATCCATGATCTCCTAGTGGAAGGTATGATTTTGATAAATACTTGTGTTGAACAATATGATTTTGATAAATACTTGTGTTGAACAATTTAAATATGTTCTTAGTATTCACATGAACTTTATTGTAGGTTTGATTGTGAATCATAAAGCGTTTCAAGTAACAGCAATAATAGAGAAGCTACCACCAATGTGAAAAGACTTCAAAAACTACTTGAAACACAAATGCAAGGAGATGTCGGTCGAAGATACTATTGTACGACTATGCATTGAAGAAGATAATAAGGTTGTGAAAAGAAGGTCAAGAGGCAATTCTACAATGAGTGGAAAAAACATTGTAGAACATGACCAAAACAACTCCAAAAAGCGAAAGAAAGCTGGAAATAAAATCAATCAACCCAAGAAGAAATTTAAGGGAAAGTGCTTCAACTGTGGCAAGATTGGCCACAAGTCTACGGATTGTCGTACCCCAAAGAAAAGGAAGAAGAAGGACCAAGCAAATCTGCCTGAGTCTAAGAAAGAAACGGATGATCTATGTGATATGTTTTTCGAATTCAACTTAGTGGAAAATCCTCGCTAATGGTGGATGGATTCTGGTGCCACCCGCCATGTTTGTGCTAACAAGGATTTATTTTCGACGTTCACTCTGGATCAAGTAGAAGAAAAGATCTACATGGCAAACTCTACTATGAAAAAAGTAGAAGGAACAGGAAAAGTGTGCTTGAAGATGACTTCTGGCAAAGTGTTGACACTTAACAATGTCTTGTATTTTTCGGAGTTACGGAAGAACTTGATTTCAATTTCACTTCTAGACAAGAACGGATTCAAAATGTGTATTTATTTTTGGGAAAATTGTACTTAGTAAAGGAGAAGTGTATGTAGGAAAAGGCTACCTCAATGAGAGCCTATTTAAAATGAATGTAATGAATGTTGAAATCAATAAAATTTCAATTTCTTCTTACTTGCTTGAGTCTTATGATTTGTGGCATGAACGTTTAGGCCATGTTAACTACAAAACATTATAAAAACTAATTAACTTAAAAGTTTTGCCAAACTTTGAGTGCAATAAATCAAAGTGTCAAACTTCTGTGTAATCAAAGTATGCTAAGCATCCGTATAAATCTGTTGAAAGAAATTCCAATCCCTTAGACTTAATCCACACAGACATTTGTGATATGAAGTCAACATCATCACATGGTGGGAAAGTATTTCATAACTTTTATTAACGATTGCATTAGATATTGTTATGTCTATTTGTTAAACATTAAGGATTAAGAAATAGATGCATTTAGGCAATATAAAACTGAAGTTAAAAATCAGTTAGAGAAAAAGATAAAAATGATAAGAAGTGATAGGGGCGAAGAATATGAATCTCCCTTCGCCAAAATATGTGTAGAGAATGGAATTGTACATCAAACTACGGCCCCGTATTCACCTCAATCTAATGGAATTGCGGAAAGGAAAAACCAAATTTAAAGGAAAAGATGAATGCCTTACTTATAAGTTCAGGTTTTCCGCAAAACTTATGAGGGGATGCTATCCTTACAGCCAACCAAATACTCAATAGAGTCCCCCATAGTAAGTCACAATAAATTCCTTATGAAAAATAGAAAGGAAGGAACCCCAACTTGAAATATTTCAAAGTATGGGGGTATCGAGCAAAGGTCCAAGTTCCTATGCCTAAAAGGATTAAGATAGGACCTAAGACAGTTGACTGCGTGTTCATAGAATATGCTAAAACTAGTAAAGCATGTCGATTTTGGGTTCATAAATTCGAATATCCGAATATTAATGAAAATACGATAGTTAAATCAGATAACGCTAAATTCTTTGAAAATATTTATCCATATAAAGCTAGACATGAATAGTCTAGTGGAGGGTCTAAATGACCTCGAGATGAACTAAGTGAGTATGTACCTAATGATGAGAATCCATGATGTAGTACACATCAAAGAACGTCAACCTCATTTGGATCGAATTTTGTAACATTTCTCTTAGAAAATGAGCCTCAAACGTGTAAAGAAAAGATGGCATCTTCGGAATCATCTTTTTGGAAAGAGGTAGTCGATAGTGAGATTGTTCAATCTTAATCAACCATACGTGGAAGTTGGTTGATCTTCCTCCAGGAAATAAACCTTTAGGATCCAAATAGATCTTCAAAAGGAAAATGAAAGTAGATGGTACTATTTTCAAATACAAGGAAAGACTTGTAGTAAAAGGCTTCAAACAAAAAGAAGGCCTTGACTACTTTGATACATACTCGCCGGTAACAAGGATAACATTGATTCAAAGGTTAATTGCCTTGGCAGTGGTATATGGTCTTGAAATCCATCAAATGGATGTGAAAACAGCATTCCTAAATGGAGAATTGAAGGAAGAAATTTATATGGAATGGTCTGAGAATTTTGTGGTTCCAGGAAAAGAAAATAAGGTGTGTAAACTTTTTAAGTCACTTTACGAACTAAAACAAGCACCTAAACAATGGCATGCAAAGTTTGACCAAATCATGTTGGCAAACAGATTCAAAATTAATGAATGTGATAAATGTGTTTATATTAAAAACACTCCAAATCACCAAGTCACTGTGTGTTTATATGTGGATGATATGTTGATTAAAAACACTCCAAATCACCAAGACATTGTGTGTTTATATGTGGATGATATATTGATCATTAATAGAGACATTACAGACATAAATGCAACGAAATGAATGCTCGAGAGCAAGTTTGATATGAAAGACCTTGGAGTTGCGGATGTGATCTTAGGGATAAGAATCCACAGAACTCCACAAGGGTTGGCATTGTCACAGTCTCATTACATAGAAAAGGTACTTGACAACTTCAAGTATTTAGAATTTGGTATTGCCAAGAATCCATTGGACGTGAGATCTGCACTTCAAAAGAATGAAGGTGAAAGTGACTCACAATTGGAGTACGCAAGAGTATTGGGATGTTTAATATAATTAATGAACTATACACGACCAGACATTGCATGTGCTATAAGTAAGTTGAGTTGGTACATGAGTAATCCTAATAAAACTCATTGGTTGGCAATGAAAAGAGTTTTATGGTATCTTAAATATACTCAAGACTACGCTTTGCATTATAATAAATATCCCACGGTACTTGAAGGATATAGTGATGTAAATTGGATCACTAGATCGAACAAAGTAAAATCCACGAGTGGATATGTATTTACTATCGGTGAAGGAGCTATCTCTTGGAAATCATCCAAACAGACTTGTATTGCTCGCTCTACAGTGAAATCTGGATTTATCGCATTTGATAAAGCCGGTGAAGAAGCAGAATGACTCTAGAATTTCTTGGAAGATATTCCATATTAGCTCAAACCAGTGACACCAATATGTATACACTGTGATAGTTAAGAGGCCATAGGAAGGGCAGAGAGCATGATGTACAACGGTAAATCTCATCACATAAGACGAAGACATAATATTATTAGAGAACTTTTCTCTAGTGGAATTATCACTGTTGACTATGTGAAGTCAAAGGATAATGTGTCGGATCCACTTACAAAGGCCTATCTAGAGAGAGAGTTGAGGGAACATCTAAGGGAATGGGTTTAAGACCTAGGACAAGTCAGCATGGCGGTAACTCTACCTAGCAGCCTGGAGATCCCAAGAGCTAGGTTCAAGGAGATCAAACAAAGTTGTGTCTGACAGGTACAACATTGTCAAATACCCTACCCATTCTCATAATATAGACATTGTTTAGTAAACGTGGATAAGACTTATGGTGTGAAGTCTTTTAATGATTATCTAAATTTGACAAATTTGACCAAATAGTTTAATCTATAGGATTGAACATTTAGAAATCACCTATGTGAGTGCGAAGTGGAAGCCGCTTCAAGGAGAATGTTAGTAAAGGTCTATTTTCTAAGATCTCAAGAAATCAGGACGTGTTCATGGCTGATAAAACAAAATCGTGAGAACCAAAAATGGTAAAAGATTGGTTGTGTGACATGTGTTGTCCATATGTACATTAAAGCTCGACGGTTCAAAGATATCAAATTTACCGGTTGACCGAGTGCATCCGATGCATGTTCACTACGAAAAGTTCAAAGGAAAATCCACTTATCTAGATGCAATCAGTCTTCCCTTAATGATCACATACTTGTCTGTAAAACTTTACAAAAAAATAGTCATTCCTCATTCATGTGGGGGATTGTTGGGTTCAATATATATGAAAAGTATGAA
The DNA here is from genome assembly GCF_002878395.1 of Capsicum annuum. NCBI lineage: Eukaryota > Viridiplantae > Streptophyta > Magnoliopsida > Solanales > Solanaceae > Capsicum > Capsicum annuum. Next base: position 178,024,685 of record NC_061116.1, read on the forward strand.
TGGAAAATGGAGGAAAAATAGTAGAGAGAAAGAGAGACATTAAAATGGAAAGTGTACTCTTTTAAGGGAAAGTTCACTAATTCTCCCACATTGGTGGGAGAAGGAAACTTTGAAGTGTTTATAATAAGATGCGAAGGAAACTTTGAAGTGTTTATAATAAGATGCACTTACTCCACATGGATAGTGAGGTAAGAACAAAGTGGTGCCTCACGCCGTCGTCATCGTTGCTTACTCGGCTCGGCTTCGGCTTTGGCTTCGACTTCGATTTTGGCTTTAGATTTGGATTTGGATCGATCGATGAGATCTATCTTTTTGGACAAAGTTTATTTGACAGAAATTTAATTCGAAAATACCAAAGGAAAAAACGCAACGAATTTTTTTTCTGTGTTTTGATCCTCCATTTATATGCATGCATGGAGTGACAGAAACACTATTTCAAAATGCAGTGCAGAAGCGAATTATGCTTTGGAATGGATGCAACCCTTCAACGAAATGACACATTGATTCATGAAATGGCATGCCAGTTCGGAAAAAACCCATTCTTTGTATGAACAAACATGATTTTCCAAAAAGGTTACACCTTTTAAGTGAACCATTGCCACCTTTCAGAAGAGGCACCCGATGGCTATAAAAACCTGCTTTCATTCTCAGGTTTTGGTACGAAAAAAAATTCTGAATATAAAAATGCTTCTTGTCTTCAAAAACATTCTATCTGATCAATCAAATCGTTGAGTGAGTTCATTGAATCCAATAATTTGAGGTACCACTATTGTTCGAATTGAAGGTCATTTTATCCTGGGAGGAAGATTCCATAACCTCAGGTACAATGAGGAGAATTATTCCTTAAGGACACTCAGTGAAGTCGGAGGACTTGGTCTTAAAATTCTATTTCATCTCTTTTGTGAAATTTAACATACTTCTTGGATAGATTACTTATAACCTTGTGTTGAAGGTGTTAAGGAACTTTATAAGTGTTCTTGTTTATACATGAACTTGTGTTGAAGTTATTTTGGTATTTATACAGATTCTTGTACTTGAAACGTTGAAAATAACAATTAATTATTATTATAGGATAGTGTGCCTAATCTCCTTTATTTTTATTTGCAAAATTTAGCTAGTTAGCTTAGTGAATGAGTCTAGTTTAGGTTCTAGTGTATCGTATTCGTATAATTGTCAAACTAGCAGCCATTATTCGGAGTCATTGAATAATGCATGCAAGGAATAAGATATGATGCTAAGGATTATTCATTGGTGACCAAGAAAAACACTTCTGAGTACTTGGGATCCAGCGCCAAATGCAAAAATTGCTTAGAAGATCTGGTGATCTAGTCAAGCAAAAGATTATCCTAGTTTTTTCTATCAACTTTTTGTCTATTAATTATCAAGAATGCAAAGTTTACTAGCTAGTTCAACTAATATGACTTTAAATAAAGGATCATATTCTTCTAAAAATAATTTATCCACTTTACTCAACCTAACTTTTAACTGTGGGAGGAAATATTACATCCATCGTACCACACTTCTTGATAGTGATTCTACTATTCTAATCATTAATTAAGCAGGTGTTTGGATATGGGATTGGGGATTTGGGGTTCATGATTTGAAATTATGATTTCAAAATTTAAAGTCTTCAAAAAGAAGGATTTGGAATTTCAATTTTTTTTAAATGTAAACTTAACATACAAATTTATGTTTTTGTATAAAAGAAAACTCGTCACTTAACTAAACATTACTATCAAAAAACTTCTGCTCGGTGTAAAAAGACTGTCTGAATAATGTAAAAATTATATTAAAAAATAGCTAATTTTTATTATTGTTTACTTGCAAATCTTTATAAAATTCTATGAATTGAAAAGTTTGTAATTGCACACTTGTCAATGCGGCATATATATGATTTAGTCATGTGATAAAATTATATAAGAAATAAAAAAAATGACAATTTTCACAATTTCTTTATTTTCATTTTTATGAGAAAATTACCACTTAAAAAGATTAAACTCATGTTTAAATAAAATTTCAATTTCAAATCACCTCCAAACAAGTTGTAAGATTAAGTGTTCGTCATAATAAATGTTGTTTAGTTTAATGAATTTATTCATTGCTAATTGACCCACTTTTGGGTTTGTCCTACGACTAATTTCACGAATTTCCAACTTAAGAAGGAGTGCCATCAATTTTGAGAATGTGAGTGGTTTGACATCCAAGTGTCCATTAGTTGGGAAGAAGGAAGAAACTGTTTTGTGGCCTCAATGGGTTTGGGTTTCATCGCATAGTGCTCATATTCTTTCACTCTTTGACGGCGCAACCAACAATCACATCACGTTTTAATTTTATCGGTTTTTCGTTCTTACAAATAATATTGTAGATAATAAAATTTTATTAAATAAATTCATATTAAATCTTGATAACCTTAAATTCATAATATGTTGATCAAGTTAAATTATTGATTAATAAAGTTGGATTGAATTCCAAATTAAAACTATAATATAACTTAAATAATGTCCAATCATATTTGGGCCAGTCTGTCAACTTGACAGGACGAACCCAACCCAGCTTTTCAAGGTGAAAATTTATGGGGAAAGGACACCCACTGGTCATTTTGAAAATAAATGGCCAGCATTTGGTAAGTTTTTCATATTGTGGCCAGTTGATTAAAATAAGACCCCGTAATAGTCATTGGGCTATTTTGGCCTTTCCTGCATATATAGTTTTTATACCAAATTGATACAATGTTTATATTTTATTGATATACTTTTTCAAAGGAGACAGAACCTATGCATGCATATACAATCCCCTATACCAAATTGATACAACGTTATGCCAAATTGATACAACGTTTAATGTCATTTAATAGCCTTTGGGCTACTTTGATACTTTCCTACATATACAGTTTTTATACCAAACTGATACAATATTATACCAAATTGATACACTTTTTCAAAAGTGACGGAACCTATACATGCATACACAATCCCTATACTAAATTGATACAGCGATTATACCACATTGATATACTTTTTCAAAAGAGAGGGAACTCACACATTCATATACAGTCCCTAAATCAAATTGATACAACGTTTATACCATTTTGAACCATTTTTTTGTAAAAAAAAAAAACATAGTAGTGAAAAAAATAGAAAAGTTGAATTCGTTTTTATAAGAAAATGGACAATATTTTTTTAAAATGAAACAATAAGAAAAAATTAAAAAATAGAGAAGGCGACAAAGCCTACATTGAAATGGCTAAAAGTAGGAACTACTTTAGTGGCTAATTACAGGTAAGTAGTTTTGGGTGGCTATTATTGTAGAATTATTTTAGAATGAAGTGCTATTTTTGTCCTTTCCCCAAAATTTATTAGGATTACTTGGAGATCAAAATACCCCAAGCCTGGTTCATGCTTATATAAAGGGATCTTGACCAAAGAAAGACACAAAATATACATAAACACATAGAGAGAAGTTCTCATTTCATTGGTGATTTGCAAGTATTCCGCATATCAAGGAGTTCATATCCAAGTGGTGGGCTACAAACCTCCATACTTCAATGATTGTGAACAAAGCTTAACTCTGCAATTCGTGGTGAAATTCAAACAAATATTCTGTCGATACAAGAACATGAGGAGAAAAATCAGAGGATTACATCTTTTTATTTAAGATTTTATAAGGATTATAACCTTGCACACATTTTGAAATAAAATACTCTGATTTGTCGTTATTTTTCTTGTCTTGCTTGCTATTTTTCATAAAAGAAACTTAGACGCTTGAAAATTGACACACCCTATGAGACAATCTTTACCTCTCATCTCTTCTCTTCAAAGTTAAGAATATCAATATGACTACAATGAATATCAACCCTAAATTTAATGCTATTGAGGATGTTGACTCCATAAATGACTTAAAAATTGTCATAAAAATTGTTGGCCAAATAAGGAGTACAATCAAAATATTGAGACAGAAGATACTTCATGTACTGTCCAAGTCATATCATGTTTTTGGTTTATCTTCTTCAAAAGAAGGATCCTCTCTATATATGCTAGAACAAGGAAATAACATTGTTGAGGTGGTAGAAAGAACTTTAGCTCGCCCACGGCTGTCACAAGAACACCAACTCCAGTTAACCAATCCTAATGCAGAAAGATGATGATGCCTTGAGCATTAGATCTGCTCCAACTTTACCTTGTGCCACTTTTCAATCCAAGCTCTATCCAACTGATCATCCATACTAGTCTTCATCCTCTACATTGGTAGTGCAAGCGATGATGACTGAAGTTTTCACTATACAAGAACAACTTGAAAATTTGATAAAAGCAGCTGAAGGTCTATCGATATGCATCAAATATTAAGATGACCAAATTACCAAGTTGGTGAATATGAGTCGACTACGTGTGAAACCTCGTGAGACACAAGACAAAGAAGAGTTCTTAACAAAATAATAAACAACAATCAAGGAGTTTCAAGTATCCGCAGAAGGTATGATTTTCATTGATTAGCCGAATGACATCATCATGAAAAAGATCAAAGATAAATATAAGTCCATATCCAAATCTTCTCTCATATATATAAAGTCGTATACATAAAAGATTGATAAATTATGTATGTTAGGTTATCAAACTCCTAAGTTGCATCAATTTAATGAAAAGAAAAAGTTGAAACAACATATAACATTATTTTATTGAAACTTTTAATAATGCTAAAACATACGGTGATCATCTTGTCAAACAATTTGTTTGATCCTTAAAGAAAATATTTTGATTGGTACACAGATCTCAACCTAGTTCTATCAATATCTGAGAGTAGTTGAAGCAAAAATTCTTTAATCATTTATATAATATGAGCCGTGTTGTGAGCATGATAAAGCTTACTAACGCCCATCAAAAGATTAACAAGCGAGCCATTGATTTCATTGATCGTTGGAGGAACTTGAATCTTAACTGCAAAGACCACTTTAATAAAATTTTTGAGATTGAAATATGCATCCAAGGTGTGCACTGGGATCTTCCTTACATATTGTAAGACATAAAATCTAAGATATTTGAAGAACTAGAAACTTGTGCTCGTGATATAAAATGGAGTATGGCTACAAGTGGAGACCATGGACTATCTGACTTTGAGCATCAAGAACAAAAAGTACATGATATTAATGATGGGGCAAGCTTTCATCTGAGACTGGTACCGAAGAGTCTATATAAGTTGAAATGTTCCTCAACGCATGAGCCCAAACTGTAAGTTGAAATGCTTCTAAAATACGAGCCTAAACTGTATTTTATAAAGCTCATCAAATTCGATCTAGGTCTGCCTATCAAAACGCTCCTTAATGCACGAACCTAAGTTGCAAGTTATAATACTACTAGACCAAAGAACCTAAAATGCATGTCATGAGTCATAAAGCTCCTCAAATTCGAGCAAAGTCTTCACATTTCAAAGCTCTGCAAATTTAAGATAACTTGAAGTCACAAAACCTCTAATGAGTTAAATCTTCAAGTGTCGAAGCTTTTCAATTTGAGCCAAATCCTCAATTACAAAACTCTTCAAGTTCGACCCAAATTCTTAAAGTCATAAAGATCCTCGACTTCAAGCTAAATCTTCAGGTTAAAAACAAGTTCTTCAAATTCAACCAAGTCTTCAAGTAACAGAAGCTCCTAAAACTAGAGTGGTCTTCAAGTCGCAAAATTTCCATGAAGATAGTAAACTCCTCAAGTTAAATCCTCCAAATTCGAGATAAGAATATTGTGGCCGAAACACAAAGTAGAAAAGTCAGATTTTTTTATCAACTTAAGATTTAATTCAAGTTGATCTTAAAAATGTTTCGAACTAATATTTGCAGTGTCGTATCTTTTGAAGTCTAATTTCCTCAAAATTAGGAGGATCTAAATTTCGTCATTCCTACATCAAAATAAATTTTTTTACGGATATGCACTAAGAACTTGCTCGCCAGAGTTGAAAGAAAATACATCAAATGGTTCCTCACCAAGCATGCATTTATCCCCTGTAAACCTACAAGAAAAAAGAGTTGATGTATTCTTTGCTACTAATGGCACAATACATTAAGTCAGCATGAAGAGAGTTTTGACATATATATGCTTCATCTCATAGTGATAAATACGGTTCTAATGGTTTACATTTTAGATCCTCTTTAATTGGCGTATTGAAGACAAATCTCCAGCAATGTGAAAATCATTATGTAGCCTTTGATTTTATTTATAATTTGTAACGATTAAAAAAATTGATGAAATATGTGAAATTTGTGATTTTGTGTGATTTAATTATTTTATCTCTAATCGTAGTTGCATTATGGTATTTCTAGAGTGTGAGAGTGATTGACATAGTTTTTCATGCATTTTAGTACCATTTATGCGATATTGTGGTTTTTTATGGCTCCGAGAGCCTTGTTTTAGACTTATGGGGATATATTTTGATTCGTGCGACGGATGGCTGATCGAACTACATTAGCATCTCTAGAATATTAATTTTAAGTAAGGTATACCTTTGATTCAAGGCTGATCGAACTACATCAGTATCTCCAGAATATTAATTTTAGGTAAGGTATACCTTTGATTCAAGGTTCGATACACCCGAGCTCATTTCGACCTATTGATCGAAAAGTTGAAAATTGGAAATGTGAGTGTGAGACCTATATTTGGTCGAAACGACCTCGAATGAAAAATTCAACTTTGTCAATAGATCCAGAATATCGATTTTAGGGTGGTAACATATTTGGCATGATTTTAAAGCTTTTAAATTTCATTTCGACCCTCAATTTGGAAAATTAAAATTTCGAGTTTCGGGGGTCAACTTTTTGAAAATGATATTTTTTTGAAAATTTGACTTCTCCAAAGCGTCCGAAACACCAAATTTATTGTGGTTGCATAGTTCATCTGCATATATCGGGCTCCGATCCCAGAACCCCGTCAAAGTTTGAATTGACTTAAAAAAATTGTTGCTTTAGCAGATTTTTTGCTATAAATTGCAGATATTTTCTTTTTTTTTGCCATTTTGTTCATTTTTCATCTTGCCTCTTGAGAGTTAGACCCTAAAATAGTGTAGGAGTTTAGTTTGTGGGAGCTTGGAAAGCTAGATTGACACTTATTTTTTTATTCTATTACGAATTTAAGTTGAGATTTCATCATTTTCTACTTAATTCCTTGATTAATTTCTCAAAACCCCAAAAATTTTAGGACTTTATTTTAAACCCCAATTTCACTTCTTTTCAATTGAATAATATTTTATCTTATAATTACAAGTTTTTCATCAATTTAACCTTCAAAACAACTCTGATTCTTGATTTGAACCCAGATTTCAAAGATTTTAACCGGTAAATCTTAAAAATGGTTTTTCTTTAATTTGAACCTCATTTTTACTCGATTTGACTTGGGTTTTCATTTGTAGATTCCTAAAAATATGGGAAACATGTTTTTGAAGTAAAATTCAGATTTGCCCTTTTTTTTGGAAACCTGTTTTGGGGTCCGTTTTGACCCCGAAACAAAAGTAGTTAATATGGGCATTGTTGGTTTTATTTTGATGCATATATTTTATATTTAATGTTGTTAGTGAAGTTTTAAATTGTTAGTAAAAAGTAAGATCGTGGGTTCGAAGTGGAGCACATTGATTTCAGCTTTTGAGGTAGGTTATGGCTTAACTCTTTCACATTCGGTTGAGTAGTAAATGTTGATACAAAATGCATGTTAAGGGTGAAAACTAATCTGAAAAATGGCTACCTATGTGTTGTGTCCGTGTGGGGGCCTATATGTGATGTAATTATCAAAATTGAGATATTATGTGATATGTGTGACCGTGTGGGATCCTTTGTGATATTGATAGCCTTGAATTGTAATACCCTGAATTTTTTTCCTAAGATTAATTTCTCTTCGAGAAGATTAAGGAGTGACTTCCTAAGTGAGTATCGTTTTAACCATATAGAATTTCCCTAATTTCGACTTTTTATCACATGAGAAATTTGATAAGCTTTCCGTCGATATAAGATTAGCCCAAATTCGATATCCGAGCGAGAATTTATGGCTAATTTAAGTCCTAGTCGTAAAACAGCATCATTTTAGTGCTTGGCGCATCGCAGAGAGGGTTTATTTGACAATTGTCAATTTTCAGTGGAACTCCGCGATGGTGGCACATCGTGGAAGACCCCAATTTCCCAATATTCAATTTCCAGTGGCCTAGCATGATTCTGACGCGTTGCACTGAAATTCTAGGTCCCAACCAGTGGGACAACGCGATGGCTCCGCGTTGCGTTGACTCCCAGATTTCTATTTTTCAATTTCCAGTGAGCCACCGTGATAGTGACGTATTGCGGTGGCCCATAAAATTAGGTTCCCAGTTCAATTTTTCCATCTTCGTACAGAAGTTAAAAAGGGCACTTTGGACCTTTTCCAAGCCTCTTAAACCGTGCAAACGCCAAATTAAAGTCATTTACAAGCATTCTATGAAGTCTCTCTCAAGTTTTCTCTCAACAAAAACCCTAAGCATCCAAAACCTCTTCCAAGAATCTCAAAATCCACCATAGATTTTCTAAATTGAGTCAAGATTTAAGGTTCCCAAGTCAAGGGCTTCAAGAACCCTCATTCAAGAGTACAAATAAAGTTCCAAAAGTGAGAGTTCATCCAAAGCTTTTAATTCAAGGTATGTGGGGTTTTGAACAAGGGTAATTCTTTCACCCTTGTGCCCAAAAACTTATCTAAACTACAATTCTCTGCAATTTATGAGATTTTACATGAAATTAAATTGGGGGTTTTCACCCATTATTATTGGTTGCAAGCTTTTGATGTTTCCCTTGAATTGAGAGTCTAATGGCATGATTTTTACATGTTTTTCTTGAGAAATTGCAGTTAGGTCTATACCCCATGATTTTAATCCTTGAGAAGTTAATAGTTGAAATGTTTGAGATATTAAAGTATATGAGTATATTGAGATTTTGAGACAAACTGCTGAAATTTCCAGATTTCTACATGAGTTATAAATCTATATGCTATTTATTATGCTTTTGATGAGTTTTAACTTGAGATTGAATTATGGGTTATTAAGCCCTACTTGATACTTGAGATTTTATGAACTCTTGTGCTATAAGCAACCATCATTTGAGTATTCTGAGATTGTTAAGAAATATTTTGACCTAATGGTCATTGAGTTTTGAAATCCACTCTACTACATGAGATTACAGATTTGATTATTGGGTTCTTATTGAACCATGAGATTATTCTAAAGTGGATTTTCATGAGATGAGCGAGATAAAATAAAGGAAGTAGTATTTAGCACCGAGTTGGATAAGTTAACTCAGTTTCTTAGCCCAGAACTATGTGTCACCGTAGGTTAGGCCTGAAGCCAAGATGATTGTTGGGCCTAAGGCCAAAATATCGGGCCCGAGGCCGAGATAAGTAATCACTGAGTTGAGGTTATACTCCTTGGCAAGAGTATGACGCCTCTCCCCAACATGAGGTCTCCATGTAGCTCGCATGATTTATGTCAGTTAAGAGAATCTCCCTTAAATCTAAAGCTTTGAGATAAGATATTTTCCTTTAAAACTAAAATACTTTCCCTTGATATGAGTATTTTTTCTTAAAGCTTGAAATGAGATATTTTTCTAACGTGAATGAAATGCCTTCAAGTATATTCCAAAGTTATATGATTCTGAATTCCAAGTATTTGAGTTCAAAAGAGTTATGAGTTCTTGAGTATTAAAGAAGTTATACTCTCCATGAGACATATGCATGAGTTGAAAGTATTGCTTAAAGTTTCCTTTAGCCTTGAGTAATAAGAATAAGAGAAGAGTGTAAATTTCAAAGCTAAAAGTATAATTACTCACGAGATTGTGTTACATGTTCCATTTTATATGATTCATAAGCTTTGCATTTTATACTTATTCAAGCCATGTGAGTCATCACTTAGTACATTCATGATTTGATTAAAGAGTATTGATGTTGTTTTATATAAATGCATGTACCCCCACATACTTAGTACATTCTCCAGTGCTGATCCACAAATACGTCTATGTGCTACATTGTCTTCTAATGTAGGTTCAGGTGCTCAGTCCCAACCTCGTCAGTAATTTTCGAGTGCCTCTATCTACATTCCTACAGTGGTGAGTCCTCATGGTTCGAGGACCTATATTCAGACATATCTATATTTTGAGAGACTATGTTGTTATTTCCAGTTCATTTCGAGTCAGTTGGGGACCTGTCCCAACGGCTCTCTAGTTCATGGATCAGTAGAGGCTTTGTCAGACTAGTTATCAGATTGTGGTTGTGTTGAGGTTTTCGGTATTGCTTGGTCTTTTGGACCGAGTATTTTCTCCGTATTTCCTTTCATATGATATGACTATGCTAGTGTTTGAATTATTTCATTTGAAATGACTATTATTAGTAGAAACAGTTTCAAAGGGTTAGCTTGTGGCTATTTGTAGCCTTAAGCACTGTGTGACGTCCCGGGAGGCAATTTTGGATCGTTACATGAATACATGTGAATAATTGTATTGTATTTTTAAAATGCTTAATGTGGTACCATTGATGTATTGTGATTATATTCATACTTTATTGGCATATGAGACATGTGAAACTTTACGGATAAAACAAAAATAATAGGTGGATATTGGCTCACATGATTGTGGAAATGTATCATTATGGTTGGTTGTGAAAATATATCATGTAGTTGGTTGTGAAAATACTCTGTGATTAATTGTGAGTATTACATCCTCATATTATACTCATCCATAAAATATTGGTATCACTGTGGCAATACTTGAGTAACACTGGCAACACCTTTTTAAAACTCTCTCCGAGGGATATGCCAGGAAGAAAATATTGCAACAACTTATAAAACTCTTTCCGAGGAATGTGCTGAAAAGAAAATATGAGATATGTGGATTGTATATGGGTTGACAAACCCTACATGGGTCCTGCATTGGGAGGCTTGCCTCCGTAGGTATATACGGAGATTGTGCGATGACCTCGTACATCATCATCATCATCATCATATATTGCACTTACTTTATTGTGTTTATATTATGTTGTATTGGCATATTGATTTGCCATCTATGTAATTGTTTTATCTTCTTTTACTTGTATTTGATGATCTTGTATATACATGTTCCCCGTTGTTTTATTTATATGTGATATAATGCATACTTGCGTTCTATCTTGGTGTGATATTGCAACATATGTGACATATTAGAACTGTTAGTGTAAGCGGTGTGGGCTACCGTTGTGGGACATTTTCTAATTGCAGGTGACATATCGTTAGTATATATTTTGTATGCTTTATTTACTACTTTGCTTGTTCGGTCTATGATATCTGCTGAGTACAAGTGGACCGTATGCATGCCTACCGCGCCCTTTCGGGGCAGGTCCTAGCTCGAGTACGCCTCAGCTTGCTTGACTCGGGCGATTGTTGAAGCTTCCAGTGTAGCGGTTGGACATTTATGCGTTCGGAGTTCACCTCTATCTTTCTATAGTATTTATGTCTTTATTAGTATTCGGAGACAGATATTATTTCTTTATGGTTTTTTTTATGTATTTGAATCCTGGTTGTATTAGTAGTTCTTAGACAATTGACACCTGATTTTGGGCATGATTGATATTTTGAATAAGTTCTTTTCGGATTGTTATGATTACTTGTATGGTTCGACTTCCTTCTAAAAGTCTTACCTTGAGCATTTTTGTCCTTTCCTTTTTCCTTCTTGTATCAGTTTGGGTGATACGCTTACTTGTCAAGGTATGCCGCGACAAGTGTCATCATGACCCTCATCTTTGGATCGTGATATAATTCTCCTTCACTAAGCAATAATAAAAAGATGACGCCTCATCTATGAAATGTTGCAAGGGTAAAGTGTTTTGTCTACCTTTTTGCCAAATCTTGGATCAAGAATTCACCATCTGCGTCTTCGGTGTACTAAAAGAAAAGAATACTCCATGCGCTTCGCTCTTCGAGAATGAAATTTTAGACTTTAGAATGTGCTCTCCGTCAAGTCAAAATAAGGATGTTGCATCGCCAAAGATGGAAAGGACTGCTCCAATGCTTCTTTCTCACCAAGTTGCTAAGTTGAGATGGACATAGGCTTGAGCATCATGGATAGAATGTGTTTCTTTCTCACCAAGTTGCAAGGTTGAGATGGACACAGGCTTGAGCATCATGAATAGAATGCGGTTACTTAAAAAAAAACTTGTCGAACAATGAGTTGCATAACTTGTTTGATCGCCAAGGATGGGATGTGGTTGTTTCATGTCTCTCTATTACAATCTTGATTACTTTTTAGGAAAGAAACTTAAGGACTTACAAATAAAAATATAAATTTTATTTTTAATTTATATTTTTTATATGATATAAAATTATACGTAAGAAATTCTAAAATGGTATATACAAAATTTTTATAATTTTATTTGGAATTTAAAATTTTGAATTAACTTAATACTCAATAAGATTTGTGTGAGAATTTATAGTCAAATGAGATGGACATACGCGTGGCTTTGGCATGCGATGCCGACGTGATATTATCAAAGTTTCTCCTTGCACTCGACGCGCCTAAACCTCACAAAACATTAATTCTCACACCACGAACGCACTTTGAACATATGTTTAAATTTTTAAATTTTTAAATAGATCAAACTTTAACTTTTGTCTATATCAACAAATTATATGTTCAGCGGAATATAAATTTTTTAAATATATGGATCGTTATTTGTATGATATTATAATATAAAAATATAAATTTATACCACATTGTTATTTGACTTGAAGAATAAAAATTAAAGATCAACTTAAGAGAAGGAAAAATGACAACAATTTATTAATTTTGGAATTAGTTTTGATCAGGTATTAATTTTTTTTTGTGACACAAAATCAAATACTATCCTACTCAACGAGTATGATCTTTTTACTACCAGTATTATTTATTTTGATTTAATCTTGAAGAAGATGACAATTGAATGCTATCACTGTAACTCTGCAACTTGTTATTACTCGTAGTATATCAGATCTTTCATTGTTACTCAACTTTTTCTTTTCTTTACTCCTAAGTCCTATCTCCAAAACAAAACAATAAAAAAGACAGAAATATATAATGTTAAAAGAAAATTCTTTTAGCTAGGATGGGAGCATCAATTTGCTTTTACTTTCATAAATGCATTTTCTTTTAGATTAAGCAATGTTTATTCCTATTTTATCAGCTTGAAATAAGAAAAGTTAAAGATATTATATATAAAAATTAAATAAAGTTGTCCTTCGGGATAATTCAATTGGTTTGATGGGTGATTATCTACACGGATGATTTGAAATCGACCCTCCCACCCCCTCAATGTCTTCTGCGTCGCGATTGTCGCACAAAACTTGTCAGTACAGTTTACATGCCTTGTGTGATTTTCAGGCTATTACACCGTGAGTGGTTTATCAACGCACATAAAATGCTCACCCAAATGTCAAAGGCTATAGTCATGGCGGATTATTGTGGAATTTTTTTTTTTTAAAAAAAAAAAAAAGGTTGACCAAGAAATAAAAACAAAATTAAATGAAGTTGACCAGCTTCAACGGAGGTTTAGCAATCACCGGTGGCTTTTGATGCGGTACAACAAATTAATCAACTAGTAACAGTTTATTGACTAGTAGTCTTTAATCCTTATACAAGCCAGCCACATGTTCGTGTTTTAGTCAACCAAATTAAAGTTCTCCAAATTATTTATACGATAATTAACTCATGAACTAAGAGCTCGTCTCATACGAGTTATAGGAGAAAATTGCTCTCGAGACAAATTTTCAAATGAGTTTATTTTATATTATTTGATTGGGATAAAATCACAAGATAATAAATTCTAAAATATAGTGTTACTATTATCTCATATTAACGGTGAAACAACAATCATAAGATAATCAATTTCGAGATAACTTGTTTCGAATCAAATGAACCTAAAAGTTTAAATGGAAGTACCATTGAGATAGTCCATTTTTCCTCTCAGGGATCGATCTAGTGCAATAGTTACGATTTCACGTACATTTATTTTTTTAAAAAAATTTAAATTATATATTTATATCAAAACTATAAATGATAATTAACTCTACACTTTAGTCCTTGATCCGTCAACAACTTTTTAAGAGGAAAAGGGTTACTACAATTTAATTATCGGCGACCGAATTAATGGTACAGTACACAGTACAAAACAGGCATAGCCCTGTAAAACAACAATCAAAAATAATTCTAGAATATTTTTTAGCATGATATATTTATTTTTATTCTATAAAATATAAAGGGATCACGCTGTGAAGGCAAGAGTTGCATGTTCACTTGCTCTTTCTTGCCACTCACGATCAGGAGTAGTTAATTTTTATTTAGCCTATTTTTCTCCATCCCATTAAAAAATTAAATCACACTTTACACCAAATAATTATAGAAAATAAATAAATTAGGGAAATTTGAAAAATTCTAAGGTCATAAAAGAGTTCAAATGTTATTCATGCAATGTTATTTTTCGATTATTTAAAATTTGAAATATTATTTGCCAGTAATTGTTTACCTCAAGTTTTGGTAAAACTTTTCTTTTTTAATAATTTGATAATTTGATCAATTATAACATGCAACTCACCATCTTATAATAACCAGTTCCAATACGTTACGGATTTTTCTATTTTGAGTTGCCATCTCATATGTAGAGTAAACCTTTATTTACATTCATATTTAAGTAAAACTTTATTATGTGAATAATTTGAACACTCATATATAGTGTAAATCTTAATTTGTAAATTATGTCTTAAGTAACGTAATTATGCACATAAACTAAAAACTACTACTAGTACTAGTAGATTAAAAAAAGTGTATCGTGCTACTTGATTTATTTGCCACTTTTAACCTATCTAGAGTTAATTTGACTAATTTTTAACATTGAATTAATGTAAATTAGCTTAATATTTTAAAATTAAAATTAAAACGTAAAAATTAAACAAATCATACTATAAATTGCAAATTTTTCATATTCAATAAGATGAAAAGTAAATTTTAAAATGTTATTTAAAGTTCTCATGTTTTGAATTTTGAAAATAAAAAAATGTCCCATAATGGAGTGGATGGAGTACATAACAATTCTATAATAAAATGTGAGATTATTTTATCTCGTATTTGATTATGAATATTAATTTGTCCCCAAATATATTTTGTACTAAAATAATGGGAGGAGATGCAATTAAAAGTGAGAAATAAATTTGTCAATAAAGTGGAGTTCTTCAAATAAAAATTGTCTCAACAACTATAAAAGTTGCTTGATAATTGTGCTAAGTTATCGGGCAATTGAATAGTTTTCGTAGATGTTTTGAAGAATTTAACTCACTTATATTATAGGTCTTACTCGAACATTTTAATTAATTGGAGACTTGAGAACATTCTTCAACTCATTTTTCCATCCTTGTCTCATTCTAATAATCAAATAACGCAAAACTTAATCCTAGATTTCATGGATTAAGTTATCTCGAAATTATACTCCTGATGTTATAATTATGATGGAATATACAAAATTAAATTTGAGAGTACATTTAGTCCATAACCTATGGTTTGGTCAAGTAAAAAGAGATTGTAGTAATAAAGTAGTAATTGAGAAAGGGAATCACATCACAACTGTTTTTATGGGTGATGGAAGATTGCTTGTTACCTACTTCTCCTCTTTAAAGCGTTTTATAACTTCCCACTCCCACTCTACTTCCTCCCTCCCTCTCCTCTCTCCTCCCTTGAGAGAGAAACAAATACACATTTTGTTGTTATCAACAGCTTGATCTTTTTGTACAACAGTGAGGGGAAGTACTGCTGAAGATTCAATCTGTGATCTGTTTGAACAATCAATCAATGAGTATGGAGAAGCATAAATGCAAGCTCTGTTCAAGAAAATTCTCAAGTGGTAAAGCTATGGGTGGTCACATGAGGTCCCATTTGAGAGCTCTTCCACTTCCACCAAAAACTCCCCCGCAGAAACAAGATTCCGCCGCCGGTGGTGGTGGCTGTAGCGAGTCAACTATATCGCTCTATGAGGATGAAGAGGAAGAGGAGGAAATTAGGGATGACAAATGTTTGAGTTATGTGTTAAGAGAGAATCCGAAGAAGAGTTCCAGGATTGTAGATCCTGAGTTCATGGATGCTGGTTCAGTTGTACATGAAAAGGATCAAAGTGAAACTGAGTCAACAATGAAGCCAACTAAGAGGAGATCTAAGAGAACTCGATTGCGAAGACTGTTTACATCTGATCATGAAGCTGTTGATCACCATGCTAAAAAGGAGAAGAAAAAAACACCTGAATTTGAATCTGTAAGTTCGTTTTCCGATACTTCTCCTGAAGAAGACATTGCTGTTTGTCTAATGATGCTTTCTAAAGATGTCTGGAAGAAATCAAATTCAGACGAGTCGCAATTGAAGGATAAAAAACAAGGGAAGTACTACCAATGTGAGATTTGTAACAAAGTTTTGAAGTCATCACAAGCTTTGGGAAGCCACAAAACGATTCACAAGAAGAATAAGAGTTCTTCTTGCAATGAGGAAAATTCGAGGCAAGTGAGAGCGAAGAATGTGGATCATGATCATGAATGTCCATTTTGTGGGAAGATCTTTGGGTCAGGACAAGCATTAGGTGGACACAAAAGATCACATATATTGAGTTCATCAATTACTGGTTCATCTTCATCAAAAGTTGGTGAAAGTTTGATGGATTCGAGTTCTGGTAAATTCCCATATGGGTTTATAGATCTTAACATGCCAGCTCCAGTGGAAGATGAAGATTTTAGCATTTCTTGATCAACCCAATTAAAGCAGAGTTTAGCAAATGGAGAAGAATGTGGGAGAGGTCAAAATTGTCATTCTCATTTTCTTTTCTTGTTTTGGGGTTTTTACTTTCCATAATTGTTTAGTAATTTTGTTGAAATGGGTTGTGCTTTGTTATAGAAAACAATTGAATTTTGATCCAATTTTAGCTCCTTTATTTTCGCGTTAGTTGTAAGTCACATTGCTTTGAAAACTTCGCAAGCAATCTTAAATCAGTTGCAGAAACAAACTACTGACAGAGATTGGCCTTGGGGCCCTAACCTCTCTGTCTGTCCTGGCCGCTGAGCTGGGAGGAGGGTGGGGTGGGGTGGGGACATGGCCAGAGTCACATTAGGCTAAGGGTGGTTCGGTGCACGCTCTTTATTGAAAAATTATGTGATTTATATAGGTCAAAGGCATCGATAAACACTCAAACTTGTTGCCAAAATTTAATTAAACACCTCAACTATGACCTATAGCTATCAGCCCCTAAACCCCCTAAATTTTGATTCAATTGGACATTTTTTTGTTAATCAGCCAAAGGCTGAAGTGTGTGTTGCACACACGCGGTGATGTGAAAAAATTAACCAATTAAAAAAAACACGTGGCAAAACAAAATTATACATGGAATTGTTGATATTTTTTATTTTTTATTTAATTATTTATTTAATAATAATTTCTTAATTTTTAAAAAAAAAAAGAAAAAAAACACCCCCACCCCGTCGTCGTCTTCTTCACCCCACACCCCTACGTCTTCAAGCATCCCCACCCACCCAATCGTCGTCTTCTTCACCCCCCTCCCCCGGTGTCTTCACACACACACATAGTCGTCGTCATCACCCCATCCCCTTCACTGCAAATTCCATTTTTTTGGACTGAATTTTTTTTTTTGTTATTGTTATTTACATGAATTTACATACATTGACTCTTGCTATGAATAATATGTTGAAAATCCAACAATTCAAATGTAGCAAACTTTCATTTTTTCTGGCGAACTTTCATTTTTTTCGGCACACTAATGACGGAAAAGAATAAGATCAATAGCAAAAAAATTTTAAATCAAATTCAAAAGTAAGAATAAAAAAGGCGAAAAAGTAGAAAAAATGGTAAGAGAATTAAGTTTAGAAAAAAAAAAGAATGAAGAAGAAGAATGATGAAGAACATGAAATAGGGGTATCGGGGGGAGGGAGGGGGGGGGGGAATTATGTTGGAGGTTTTTTTTAAAAGAAATTTGTTTTATTAAAAATATGTTGGAGGTTTTTTTTTTTTTTTAAATTTAGTTTTATAAAATAAAATTGGGGCCCTCAGTGCCACTTGGCACTTTTCTATTCGTAACTTAATAAAAAAATTACTCTTCACGCGTCTCTCGAGATTACACAGCATGCGCAGTGCTATATAGGTAAAAAATGCCCAATTGAATCAAAATTCGGATGATTTAGGAATCTGATAGGTACAGACGATAGTTGAGATATCTAAATAAATTTTGGCAACAAATTTGAAGGGCTATCGATGCCTTTGGCCATTTACATAAATCAAAAGTTCACTATTATAAATGTACATATATTAGTTTTCCACACATTAACACAAGTAAGAAGAAATTTTTCACATTCTTCCCCAATTTTTGACTTGGGGAGGAGGGGGAGGGGGATCCAACTTATGGAGGGCAGCATAAGCGAAGAACTTTCCATACTTTTTATTTTTGTAATTTAATCCGAGATGAACTAAACATATGATTAGTGAAAACTCATTTAATTGATCCCTAATTACTTGGCAAAGTAACGGAGTAATAGTCAATGTAATGGTGTTTGATCAACGTGTGGAAATAGAAATTCGACTATGAATGCGGAAGAACCTAGTAAATTTTGCATAAAGAATGTATTTATGTTAAAATTCTTCAAATATACACATCAAAATTTAAAATTCAATCAATATCACTGGTTTTAAAATTCAAAATTCATAAGATTGAAATTTTGACGGGACAAAGTTATAGTAGTTGGTGTTGGCATGCATTCTGTGTTATTATCATTTTCTTTTGGTAGGAATGTAGAAATACTCATTTGAATATGTTGTATGGCGTTAGAATATCGCTTGTGAGTTGTGAATGGTGATTAAAGAAAAAAGCAATGAATGATTGGATCAATTTTTGTCTGTGAAAATACAGTAAATGTGCCTATGCAATGGTAGTACTTTTGGCGCTAACAGCTGGGCCTTGTGCTCTTTGGAGCTTCTTTTGTTTTTGCATCTTTTAATAAGGTTATTAATTATTCTCTTCATCCATTTGTACTTGTTTGGAATTGATTTGGCATAACTATTAGGAGTAATAAATAAAATTATAATTTTATTATATTATTCCTTGAGTATTATAAGTTCAATGTTCTGAAAAATGACTATAATTAATTTTAAAAAAGGTAAATTAAGAATGAAATTATAAGTTATCTCTTGATTTTTAAAAGTAAATAAGTAAAAGTATTCATCTATTTTTAATATAATAAAAAAAGAGGCATCTAGTGCATTAAAACTCCCTCTATGCTCAGAATTTGTGAAAAGGTCAAATCACAGTTCACAAAAATTTATTGTATGCAATCTTACCTTGTATTTTTATGAGAGGTTGTTTTCAGTTTTCATAGAATTCATTACCTCTTGATGATGTGACATCATTTATCAATTTCTTCAGGGCGTCACTATGTATAATGGGACAATCTAATGCACGAACGTTTCCGCTATGTGCTATGTCCAGAGAAAAATCGAATCTCAAAATCTACTATGGATCCCTTAGCTTTAATATATAATGTACAAATATAAATAAACGGGAATACTAACATTGTTTGTGTGAGTCCAATTGGCTTTTTCCTCTCTTATGATTGCCTTTAGGCTTTATGGATTAGTAAGTAGTAGTAGTTCTTCTCCATTAGTGACAGATGTGACTGTTGGAAACAACATCTAACTGACCAGATCACGCCCTAGTTGCTTTCTGTTTCTCACCACTGTATACTTTTTGCTTCTGCATGTTCTTTTTTCCTTTCTAAATTGTCATATTTGTAACCTCAATTGGTTAAAAAGCCTAAAGTGTGTGTATGTGCGGTCTAAAAAAAATAATTTCTGGCGTCAATATTGTTTAACTAAAACTATTCTATTACACATTGTTACAAACATATTCAATAAGTACTTTCAAATAATGTTACAAACATATTCAATAAGTACTTTCAAATATTTGAATGTAAGGGTGTCAAGAGGACCGGCCCGATCCAGCCCGATCGGGCCCTTGTAACTAACCCGGCCCGGTTTGACCCGACCCGGTAAGTCCTAGGGCTTTAGGGTTCCGGGTCTCGGGACGGTTATTTTTTTAAAATGGGTCCAGCTAACTCGGCCCGGACCAAGCCCGGTCCAGGCCCATCGGTTAACTGGCCCGGTCTGGATACCTTTTAAAGAAAAAAAATAAATTGGGATTTTGAGCCAAACTAGCCGTTGGTCCAACGGCTATATAGCCCTTTTTGGGTCCAAACGGCTAGTTTGGGCTCATTTCTTAAAAAAAAAAATTAACTTTAAAAAATATTTTTTAATCCCCAAAAAAATTCTATAAATACCCTACAACTTCAAATTATTTTTCACACAATTTTTCACTCTCTCAAATCTCATTCTCTTTCAAATCTCAATTCTCAATTCTCAAATATTCAATATATTTAATTTCTTAAAGTGTTCGCTTTAATTTTTTAATTTTCGTTAATAAAGTACGAGCGGAAGTTTCTAAAGTCGCAACCTTCGGATACTTTCAAAATTTGGTATTGTCGTTCCATCTCTTACGTTTAATTTTTATTTATTGTATTAATTGTTTAATATTTAATTTTATTATATTTGTGTATTTTGAATATTTTTAGTTTAATTTAATTTATATTATGGATAAATTAGGAAACCTCGCTACTAAAGGTGTTAAAATTTTTTGTCCCGAAAGCGGTAGTGGTAGTAAAAAGCGAATTACTAGCGGTAGAGGTAGTTCAAGTAGTAGATATACCCGTGTGCCTTCGCCTTCGGTACCGCTTGGTACACCTTTTGAGGAAGAAATAGGTGTAGGTGCTCACGATATGGATTATGTAGAAGCTCAGAAAAATTACGGTATAGAAGAAGGAAATGAAGTAGATGCGGTTAATTTAGACGAAGATAATGAAAATATTGCTGAGACACCCGCAGTAGGAGATGCTAACGTTACATCTGAATCGGTTAATCTCCCTCCTCGTCCTTCCAGTGCCCCAAAACCTCGTAAAAGAACTAGTGTTGCATGACAATTTTTTGAACGTATATCAAATATTGAGGTGCAATGCAATATTTGTCAACAAATATATAAGCATAGAAGTGGAGGCAAGCAAGGGGGTACGGGTACGTTAATGAGACATATAGCTGAAGATCACAAAAGAGAGTTAAATATACACAAGGTGGTGGGAATGTTGGTGGGCCAACGCAAACTAGAATGGACCCAGCAACCGATCACGTAGCGAAGAAGTATAATAAATTGAGGGACCGGAAAGAAATAGCTAAAATGGTAGTTGTGGGTTGTTTGCCTTTTAGTTTTCCTTCTTCTGATGTCTTTATTCGTTATATACAAGCAATTTATAATCCTATGTTTAACGGTATTTCTAGAACTACTTGTTGGTCTGATATATTTAGACTTCATTCACAATATTGTTTTTATTTATCAACATTGTTAAAAATTATTCAATGTAGATTGTCCCTAACTTCTGATCTTGGTCGTGCTGTAAATAAAAATGATTATTTAACTGTTACTTGTCATTGGATGGATAGTAATTCCGTGATGCAAAAATGTATTCTTACTTTTTTATATGATGAAGATCGTAAACATACTGGACAATTTATTGCTGATTCTATTGTTAAAATTGTTGGATATTATGGAATCGAAAACAAAATTTTATGTATTGCTTTTGATAATGCTTCTAACAACAAGACTGCTATAAAAAAAAATTAAAATCTACGCTATCTCCGTCCTTGCCTGAAATTTTTCATATTAAGTGTGCATGTTATATATATAATTTAATTGTAAAAGATGGTCTTGAGTTTTTTGAGTTTTATATTGAAAATATTCGTCTTGCCGTTGGTTTTATTCAAGGAAATAATCGTAGATCGAGAATTAGAGAATTTAAAGTTAAATGTCAAGAAAATGGACTTACACCGATTTTGATGCCTGAGGAAATTGATACTAGATGGAATTCTACATATAAATTTTTAAAAACTTGTTATAAATATAGAATTCCTATTACACTAGCTTTTAACCAACATTGCGGTTCATTTGTTGATTCTGCTGATTGCATGCTACATAATTCTGATTGGGTTGTAATTAATGATCTTGTTAAGTTTTTAAAAAAAAATTATGTAGCTACGGTTGAATTTTTCGGTGCTTATTATCCTATTGTTTGTAATATTTTGGCATATATAGCCGATATTTCTGGTTTACTCAAAGAATATAAAAATAAAGAAGGTTATAAAGAAGCTGTTGGCGCCATATTTATGAAATTTAAAAAATATTTTTTTCCTATTCCTCCTATTTACTTGATTGGTGCTATTCTAAATTTGTGCATGAAATATAATAATATGTGTCACTTTAGTACTCTTATTTATACTAACTTAGAAATAAATACTAACCATGATTCTGAATAAGTACAACTTGATTTGTGGACGGCTACGGCTAATGCAAAGGATTACATAGAAAAATTATATAATCACTATACTAATTTATTTGATTTAACCGTACCTACAAATATCACTGCAACTGTCGCTCCTCATCCTGCCCGAGAAGTCATCATTTTCTAAATAATTGAAGCTGAGGGAGTGACAAAATAAAGAGCAAACCTCTAGTGCCTAGTGATGTAATGGCATGCAATTGTTAAGGTAGTTGTCTGTCACATTTAATTAAAAATTACTACATTTCATAATGAACGAATTGAATGGCTGACTTTTTTTTTATTTCCGTGATTGGCTTTGCCTTCTACTTGGTGTGTTAGGCGATTGCATGTTACAATCAACAATGAAGATTGGCGAGTACTTACTATTAGTTAAAAACCGTGTAAACAACATATATCCCTTATCTATTGAAACTAATTACTTAAAATTTTTATAGTTTTTTCTCTTTCAAATTTTATAAATATACTCATACATTCGGCTGTCCATCATACATAGTTCGAATATATGATAAAATAGTTAATCCTATACTTAAGGTAAAATGATAAAATATAATCTCCTATATTTATGGAAAGAGTAATCAGATAAAACCTTTCATTCCCTTAAATAAAGTCATTAATTACCTATAATTATGTTTTGTATGCTTAAATAAAATAACTGAAATTTAAATTCAAAAAAACTCTTAAACATCATTGTTAGTTTTCCTCATTTTTAATGATGTTTTTGAAAAAAAAAAAAATTGTCTTCATCTTTCTTCAATTCTCGGAAAAAAAATATGAGCATCCCCATGTTGTTGCGTCATTTCGGAATTTGGGAGTTGAAAATCATTTCTCAATTCTATAAAAGTGATGCAATTATTATTTCGAAAAGTATTAACTTTTTTAAATTGATTGCTACGATCGCGATGGAATTGAATATTGATGACGTTCATAAAAAAATCGAAGTAAAATACACAACAATTTCACATGTATGAGGGTAACTTTTACATTTAAAAAATAAACTGCAGTAATGTATAATGTCATACTACACATCTAAATTTTTCACCTTAAACATGCATGACTTATATATCTTGACAGAAGGTATATGAAAATTTAAACAGAACTAAGACTTTCTAACAGTATAATACCACATAAAGCATAAAATGCATCTTATAAGGACTTTTAATGTATAACATATTAAAATATATATCTTCAGACTTATATTATACATTAGAATAAGTATAAGGGCAACTTATACATTTTAAAAATAAACTGCAGTAATATATAATGTCATATTACACATTTAAATTTTTCATTTTAAACATGCATGACCTATAAGCTTGACAGAAGGTATAATGAAAAATTATACCAAAAAAAAGTTCTTTTAACTGTAAAATACAACATAAAACACAACTAATGAAGTAAGAACTTCTAATATATAACAAATTGAAAATATATATCATTAGACTTATATTATACATTAGTCTTCCAAAATAACTAATGTATAATGCCTGATATATTATATCTTATACTTTCAAATAAAAACTTCAAAAATGTATAATGTTACACCATACATATAAAATATTAACATTATACATTATTTATCTATAAACTTGTCAGAATGTATAATGTAACCTTATACAAAATTCATAGATTATAATTGTATAATTCGACTAAATACAAAAACAGTCTCTTCTATATATACAAAAACTTACATTATACATAAGTGTGTTAAATAAAGTAATGTATAAAATCTACATCTTTGGAGGCGATGACAAGTAATTTTTTTCCATCGTTGCAAATCACTTATTCTTTTGAATAGCCTCGGTGTACAAATTGCAGTTATCTTTGCAACCACAAAGCTAGCCTATTTCAACAAAAAAACAAACATAAAGTTAGACAAAATATTGAAACATATAAATAGAATCTTTGAAACATAAAGTTAGATCCAAGAATATTGGAAGAATTTGTTATTACAAAATAGAATCTTTGAAAGAGTATTAAAAAATATAAAACGGAGCAAGATCATTCCTTTTCAGATTTAGAATAATATAAACAAACATTAAATAATCAAATAATTAGGATTTAGGTTCTTACAGAAGATTGAGTAAGTGATTTCATTTATTCAAGTGCTCTGTTCACAAGATTCATTTTCCGTGGCATGTTACATCCCGTTGTGCTTTGCTGCTGATGATGATGATCCAATTGAGATTTTTCGAAGCTTCTGATAATTCGTCGTCATTTTTTTGCCTTTGTTTTCTCAAACAAGCCCATGACTTTTTGATTTGGTGAAGTTTGAAAAAAAAAATTTAAAATTAATGAAAGAAATCAATAAGTTTAATTAATGTTTGAAAACTTACAATGGTAAACTCTAAGTATGATTGCTTGATTTTAGGTGTGAAAAAAGTGATTGAATAATGGAGGATAGACTGATTTGTAATGGGAGAGAAAAAAGAGAGAGGAAAAGGTGGCCTTTTTTGAATGTATAATACTAAGGAGAGAGAAATTACCAAATAAAGAAATTTTTGTAATTATTTTGGGATTTGTGTAAATACTTTACCAATTTGAGATTTAATGTAATTATGTAACTTTAACTTGTGTATATAGGTAATTTTTAGATTTTTTAATTTAAACATGTTATTTTACTAAGTATGATATTTCCTCCTTTTTTGCTTATGTTGAAATAATTTAATTTAAATAATTTACTTTATCTTTTTAATACAAAATATATTTTAATATTTAGCTTTGTCTCATTTTATTGAAAGGTACTGTAACATCATATAGTAGTTACGGCTCTCACAGGTACATACCATTTAACATTATCTCTTGTTTGGTAAATTGAGAAAGGACAACAAAAAGATTTTATCTTGCTTTCTCTCCTCTTTAAATTCTAACTGTTAAAAGAGGTGAAAATTTTGAATGAACAATAGTGAAATGAATTCTTAAAATTATTATACTGAAGATTGTTGTGGGATGAATAACATATTTAATTTAATTAAAAATAAAATTGAAGTCGAACCCTGATTTGAAAAAGTTCTAATAGAAAACACTTTCTCTTTTAGGTAATTTGTGAATTTAATTTGCAAACAAAGAGGTCTTTGCCTGTAAGATTTGTGCGTTTGTTTGAAAAGAAAGATAAAAGACAAGTAAGAGAAACATTTTCTTCAACTTATTTGTTTGTGTGGGTATTGCCATTTTTTATTTTTTTTTAAAAAGAAAGAATCTTTGCAAAAACTAAGAGAAAATGCACAATTTTTCACCCAGAACTATAAACGAAATTGTTGAAACACACTCCAACTTAAAGGGGCCCTATAACCCCTGGACTAATTAAAATTATATTTTTGACAACCTTAAAGCCTACGTAGCACATACATGGTACACTGCGTGAATTAACATATTGAAGGTCCACGTAGACACACGTATGTGCTACGTAGGCACTTAAGGTTCCCAAAAATATGGTTTTAATTAGTTCAGGATAATAGGACCCCCTTTAATTTGAGGTGTGTCTCAACAATTTCATTTATAGTTCAGTGTGAAAATAGTCCATTTACTCAAAAACTAAAATCTCCAAATTTTGTTAATAATGATTTTGAAGTATTTTCATTCAAGCAAAACTTTACATAAAACCAACTCATACCCCTTTTAACTATTTTTTTAGTTTAAGTTTTAATAAATACATTTTATAGATTTTAGTTTGTGATTAAATATATTAAGGACCCTAATATACAAAAAAGGAAAGGGAATAATTCACTTCCTTTATTCTCTCCATCATATTTTTTTCAATTTTTTTTTTCCAAATGGACGGTTATAGCTCATCTTTTAATTTTGAAATAAAAAAATAGAATTTAAACTAAAATTCCTCTGGTTTCTTCGTATGACTTCAAAATATAAAATATCATTTCAATATATTTATACATTTAGTGTATTTATCCACGAAAATTAGTTATGAATAGAATACAAATGTAGAATTGATACAAATGAAAATTAACTTTGAGTTTAACATTCAAATACAAATACAAACGCTCACAACTCATATCTTCAAAATATGAATCAATACAAATTCAAATGTATAAAATGAATATAAATTCAGATTATATGTATAAATATACAAACTCAAATGTATAAATGTATAAAAATCCAAAATGTATGTGAAGAAAATATATAAAAATACAAACACACTAATAGAAATATGCAAATAAATTCACTTTGTGACTAATGTAATTTATATGAAAAAAATCCTTTGAGTTATATACAAACATATGATAGTTGTATACCAATATGTAATGTATAAAATATGAACCAACATACTTTATACAAATCAAAAGCTGATTATATATCTTATACGTAGATTTTTAAATATGTATATATCTAAATATACCAGCATATGACAACTGTCTAACTATATAAGACGGTTATTTATATATATATATATATATATATATATATATATATATATATATATATAGACACACACACACACAGAGAGACACATCAAAAAATTGACATGGTGTGCAACTATGCATACTTATGTGTGACTAACAGAAAAAAGATATATAGACATACATATATCTATTACATATACATTCATATGAAGATACATTTAGGTATATTCAAAATACCTTCGAGTCATTCACAACGTCTTTGTTCCTCCCTTTGGAGTGAGAGTTTTTGAAACTTTTTCCTTTTTCTTTAGTTTATACAGAGTACCACTAACAGATTATACAAACTGAAATATACTTAATGTCTAATATCAGAACGAACATCGTTTATAAAAATCAACTTTCAAATATACAATTTAGTTATATACAAACATATGATAATCGTATACCTATATGTAATATATAAAATATGAACCAACATATTTTATACAAATCAAAAACTGATTATACAACTGATATGTATATTTTATATGTGTATATATATATATATATATATATATATATATTTATTTATGTATATGCCAAAGCATGAAAACTTTCTAATCGTATATGACGGTTATTTGTATACATATATACATAAAAAAATTCACATAATATACATGTTTGTGTGTAACTAACAGAAAAAGAAGATATACACACCAAAAAAAAATAAAATTGACATAATATAGAATATATATATATATATTGTATGCATATTGAAATCAGGGGAGGAGCCACGTTATGGTTTGGGAATTTATCCGAACCTCCTTCGGTGAAAAATTATACCATTGATATAGTTAATTTTTTTTTTATGTATATATAATTGATATTGAATTCCCTTCGGCTAGTTCGTGTACCTATTTTTTTTATTTTGAACCTCCTTAGTGAAAATTCTGATTCCGCCACTAATTGAAATCTTTTTCGCATGTATTGAAAGAAAAACTTTAAAGTTTTTTAATGTAATAAATCTTTGAACAAATTACAAAAATATATTATTTAATAGTCAATATAACAAAATCAATCAATAGTTTCTACTTTTCAAGGAAAAAGATTGAAGAAGATGGTGGAAAATTTAAGAATAGAGAGGTGTGAAGAGAGAGAGAAAAATAAAATAAATGAGAAAAGATATGTACAGATCAGTACATATTTTGAAAAGTGGTCAATTTTCAAAATTAAATCAAAAAATAAAATAAAATGCTCAATTAAATCAGTCAAAATTTAAGTTAATAAGACGAGAGATTAATTACATGTTATACAAGCTATCGTATTTGTATATGCAGTCCCACTAAAATAATAATTCTTTAATTAAATTTTAACTATGCTAGATGATTATTTTAGACATTAACCATAACAGATAATTAAGGACCTGTTTTTATCTATGTTATATAATTTTTTATTTCATTAATTATAAACTACTACAGTAGATACAATAGAACCTTTGTAATTTAATATTGTGGGGACCACGAAATATTATGATTTTGTGGAGCTATTATTTTGTCGATAACTTAATATTTATTAATTTAAAGAATATTTTCGAAATTCAATAAAGAGGAATGAAGCCTCAAGGAAATTAAATGAATACACTTGTGAAAACGACATTCATGAAGTTGAGGTCATGATTAATGATCTCCATTACCTTGCCTTAGGCCCCCAAATTTGAGGGGCCTCACTTTTTATAAATACTATTTATAGAAAAAAAAATTATTTATATAAAAGAAAAAAATTATTAGAAGTAGTTCATACATTGAGAGTATTATGTTTCAAGAAAGATTAAATGCATTAATTATATTATTATTTAAAAATAAATAATTAAAAAAATTTGATTATATAATTTTGAAAATAGAGTTTATTAAAAAAAGTTATTTTTTCTTAAAAATTTAAGGCCTCCGTTTTATTTTCGTCTTATGCCACGAATATGCTTGAGCCGCCCTGATCAGTTGGAGTTAAATAAGAGAAATAACTGTCCTTTAACAAATGCTACTTTTAATTATAAAGATTCTTTTTTCTTATATGACTCTTCTCTTTCTCTTCCCTTTTTATCCTTTTTCTTTTCGTTTCCTTATTTATTTCCTTTCTCATGTTTTTCTTTTTCTTTTCCTATTTTCATTTTTTTATCGTTTTATTTTTTTTTCTTTTCCTTTTTTTCTTTCCACTTTATTTTCACTCTTCTATTTCTGTTCTTTTTTATCATTTTTTGTTTTTTCTTTTCTTTATTTTTTTCTTTTTTTGTTTTTTTATTTTTTTCCTTTCTCATATTTTTCTTTTTCTTTTTCTATTTTTGTTTTTTTTTCTTATTTCTTTTGTATTTAAGTAAAATATTGCTATATAAATACATATACAAATTAAACAGTACCTACTTTAACTCCCATCAGTTATAATTAAATAAAGGAAGTAACCGTCTCTTAATCTATGCTACTTTTAATTATAAGGATTTTTTTTCCTTATATGACTCTTCTATTTCTATTTCTCTTTTTTTTTTTTTAAATCCTTTTTCATTTTTTTTTGTTTTTCGTTTTCTTATTTTTTCCCTTTCTCATATTTTTCTTTTTTCTTTTCCTATTTTCGTTTCTTTTGTTATCGTTTTATTTTTTTTTTATTTTGATTGCTTTTTCTTTTCTTTCCACTTTATTTTCATTCTTCTTTTAGTCTTCTTTTTTATCCTTTTTGTTTTTTTCTTTATTTTTGTTTTCTTTTTTCGTTTTCTTATTTTTTTCCTTTCTCATATTTTTCTTTTCCTATTTTTGTTTTCTTCTTCTTTTTTCTTTTTTTTTATTTTTTTTCTTTTTGCTTTTATTTTTACACTTAAATTTATGGCTTTTATTTCTCTCACTCTTTTTTTTTTTTTTTTTTTTTTTTTTTTTTTTTTTTTTTGTTTTTTTTTTTTTTTTTTTTTCTACTTTTTTTTTATTTATTTTTTTACTCTTCTATCTCTTGCTTTTATTTTTAAAAGAGACATATCTATATCACTTATACATATTCAAAAAATATACAAAATACATAGACATGCAGATCTGCATATGTATTTACAGTATAAAACATACATATATATCTGCATATTTATTTACAGAAATACATATCTGAGTCATATTATAAATAAACATATAAGATACAAAATCTCTATAACCAAAAGTGATATAATACATTTGCCTAATTGCGCTTGAACTGTACATTTCTTCTTTATGATGTAGACATAAAAAATATTCTTATGACGAAAATATACTTGTGTATTATTTGTAAAAGAGAAACATATGCATTTTTGAAAAAATACATATGCATTAGTCATAAAAAAATATGCACACTGAAAAATTACATATGTATTATTCATAAATACATATGCATCATAAATACATATGTATCTATGTATGCACAACAAGAAAATACATATGTATTATTCAAAATAAATATGCATATCTGAAAAATACATATTCATTAGTAATAAATACATATGCAATCTAGTAAAATACATATGTATTATGCATAAACCTATATACATAATTGGAAAATACATATGCATTACTCATAAATACATACGCAAAACTGTAAAAATACATATGTATTATTCGTATATCTATATGCATAACTGAAAAACACATATGCATTACTCATAAATACATATGAAAAATTAGAAAAATACATATTCATAACGACATATAGCTAACAGTTACATAGACTAACCACCAAAAATTATATTTTAGAAGATTGAACACC
Organism: Capsicum annuum; assembly: GCF_002878395.1. Lineage (NCBI taxonomy): Eukaryota > Viridiplantae > Streptophyta > Magnoliopsida > Solanales > Solanaceae > Capsicum > Capsicum annuum. Next base: position 178,055,239 of record NC_061116.1, read on the forward strand.
AATAATCTAAATATAGCAAAAAATAAACATTAACATATCAACTTTCAACATTAAAGTAACATATGAAACTTAAGAAATATTCAACTATATCTTTGTCCACCTAAAGTTAACTGTTGTCAAATACAACAAATTAAAAATACACATCAAATTTCAAGAACTTCAGTGTCTTCTATCCCAATTTTCCTAGGAGGCTTCATTAGAGCTTCATCATCACTTTGTGCCTTCTCTTCTTATTTTCTCGTACCATAATACCACAAAAATGAAGCATATCTCGTGCGAAAAAGATCTGGGTCAAAGTCAACAAATGAAACACCTTCACCAAAAGTAAGGCACTCGGCATATGTTACCATATATAAACCACAATCCCTGCAAATAAATTTATCAATAAATAAGTATCTGTTATAAAATGAATAAATACATATAATATGTATATTGAGTACTTATCTAAACATGTAAATACATGTAAATACATATATACATATAAATACATATATACATGTATTACAAATCTTAGCAGTAACAAATACAAATACATATTTAAACAGTAACAAATACATTTCATATAATTCAAAAATACAAAATACACATCTTAAAAATAACAAATAAATATCTTCACAATAGCAACTACAATTCCATATCAACGCCTAAACAGTGCCACATGTGTATTTACAAAATACATCTTCAAGTGACATTACAACGTATAAAAATAAATCATAACATATGTATTTTATGAATACATGACTGGTCCAAATATAAGTTATCAACAATAAAAATACTTATTATAGTCATAATCTAATGAATAGCAAATACAACTGAACATCAAATACAAATCTTAGCAGTAACAAATACAAATACATATGTAAACAGTAATAAATACATTAAAAAGTAACATATCTTATCAAATATATATATAAAATACATATATGAACATATTCTCCACAAACTATAAAAATACAAACACAAAAATACCTCCTCCACTTTCTCTTCTTCAGATTCAAAATCAGATGAAATAGGACTTGCAATTTTCCTAGATTCTCCTTTTTTCGATTGACTTTCTCTTTTTTACATATTATTGAACTTTTGTGGATTTTGGAGATGAAGATTTTCTTAATGGTTTCCATTTCATGATTTCCACAATCTTCTCCAGATCGTTACGCTGCTTCGGTCTCACCTCTTCTATGCTAACACCTCTCTTCGACTGAATATTAGTAGAAATCAAGTTAATGTCTTCATCTTGTGTTAAATCAAGACTAAAAGATAGTAGTTCATTGGAAACTAAATTCACCGGTGGAATACCTCTAATTGAACTACTACGATGTGCATGTTCTGCCATTATAGTAGAACTCCAGAAATTTCAACACACAAAAAAAAAAATCCAAAACAACCAAAAATGCAGAAGAAAGTTGAAGAAAAAACCCAAAAAAAATTGAATATATGAATTATATAGAAAAGATAACATACAATAATTGTAGAATCAACTTACCTTATTTGATGGGAAACTATGTTTATCATGAAATTGAGAGAAAAATTCAGAATTTGCAAAAAAAAAAGAAGAAGCCAAAAGATACGTTATATGGGAGGAAATTGAAATAGTGGAGTGAAAATAGGAAAAGGTTAAAAAAAAAGGGGTGGAATCCACATGTTTTTCAATAAAATTATTAAAATATTGCTACTTTTGCTATAACTTATAATTTTGAGAAAGTGTTGTTATATATTGTAATTAAGGTCTTAAGTATGCTAGGATGTGTAATTTTTCCTTTTATTACCCTCACTAAACTAATCCTTACCATAATAAATATACACTTTTTACACTAGTTGTGTCCTCACCTTCTTGAGACCTATGTATAAGAATAAAATTAAGTGGGAAGGATTTATTATATTTATTTAATAATAATATCAGATATTTGAGGCAAGATGAGGAACGACAGTTAGCTACAATACAATTTTCACCAAGGAGCCTTGAAGGAGATTCCTTTCTTGTACTAGCTTGAGATTAGTCTATAATTTTTATTTCTTGATTTTGAATTTTGGCGCTTGCAATGTTGTAATCATATTGAGGATATGAAATTGATGTCACGATCCAAAAACCAAGATTCATGATGACATTTATTGCGGCAAGCCTTGACAAATAAACCTATCACCAAACTGGTAGAACAAGGGTAATAACATCAATAACCCAAAATAAAGCTTCTAGGATGAAGTTGAACCACACAATAAGTGAAAGCAGAAAGGCATAACCAATAATACCACAAAGCCCAAAACCTGGTGTCACAGAGTAAGAACATAACTAATACAATTCAAGATCAAAATACAAGGAATATCCAAAACAAGAATAACTCTGTCTCTTAATGCAAATAAAGACATAATCTAATAAGGAAAGATAGTAGTGGACTCCGAACGCATGAAATCAACTGCTATCTAGAAAAACTCCAAATATTGCCCAAAATCTACCACCGTGAGGTGCACTCAAACCAGAATCTGTACCGAAAGGGCATAGTATGGATGAGTACGGTCCACTTGTACTCAGTAGGTATCATAGGCCGACTGAGCAAAGTAGAAAATAACCTATACAAAATACACACTAAGGCACGTCAACTGCAACCAGAAAATATTTCAAATGGTAGCCCACACTGTCTCCATTAACAGTTCTAATATCTATACATATAACAAATACAATTAGAGAAAAGAAGAACAATTACGTATATGTATGAACATCAACAAAAGTAAGGTACGTAGAACAATGGATATATAACAAGTCAAGACAGAAATTCAATCACAACATAAGCACAATAATATAAATGCAATGAAGAAGATGATGATGATGATGATGGTGATGTAATGCACGAGGTTATCGCACAACCTCCATATACACCTACGAAGCTAAAGCTTTCCGATGTAGGACCCATGAGGGGTTCATCAACCCATATACTATCCATATACAATACCATATCCATGGCTTCTCTCCGGTAATCCTTTGGTAGAGGGTTTTTAAGATGTAACATTTTCTGTCAGAAAAATCTGTATTTCCAGTATTTCTTTAGTGGTACCAATATTTCATGAATGTATATGATATGAGGGTGTAATGCTAACAACCAAGAAGAATAAGAATACATTTCCATATCCAGCCAATACACCAAACAAGTAAGCCAATAATCCACTCAATATTTCCAATCATCCATGGACATCCAACATAACCCATATGCCAATAGAGTAGAATACGATTAAATTACACCATTGACACTGCATTGGAATTTTTCATTAACAAGATATAATTAATTTCACATATACAAGGCCAACAACCTCATATAAGACATCACACAGTCACACATAATAAATAATATTTCAAAATTACCAAATACATCAAGATATAGGTCCATATACGGGAACAACACAATAATTATAGCCATTTTCAGGATTAGTTTCCACACCCTTACGATGCTTTTGTATCACCATTAACTACCCAGCCTAGTCTGAAGAAAGTTAAGTCATAACCTACCCCGAATGTTAAAAACCGATCCAAAAGCCTTCAGTCTGAAGCCTTACTCCTCACGATCAGACTTAGAATCAACTATATCATATAAATATAGAATCTATGCATCAAAAAGAAGCCAACGATACCCATATTGCCTATTTTTAAGTCGGGATCAAAATGGACCCCCGAAATAGATTTTTAAAAAAGAAGGGCAAGATTACAATTTTACTTTTAAAACATGTTCTCTATATTTTTCGGAGTCTATAGCTGAAAAATCAAGAAAAAATGAGGTCTAAATTGAACAAAATCCATAAAAAAATCCTCAAAATTCATTTTAAAAATCAAGAAATGAAGTTGTTTTGAAGATGAAATCGAAAGAAAAGTGAAGATTATAGGATTAGAAACTTAATCAAGTGAAAACAAGGTTTGAATAAAAAAAAATACAAGTTTTAGACCTTTCAGACCAAAATTTCCAATTTTCACTTTTTAATCCGCGTTAAAAACAAGAATTAAATGATGAAATTGAAGAAAAGTAGTTGAAATAGGTGTTATGGAGCTTGACCAAGCTTAAAAGTGAAAGAAATTGCTCAAAATTACGAAATCCTAAGCTCCAAGTTTCAAAAATGGCGAAAAATGACGAAAACAGGGTATATATAGGGTCCAAGTCTTTGCGGATCCCTCGAAATTCATTCGAAATTCCATGAACGCAAATGAAATATGCTACCCTATCATATTTGATGCTTCAAAAACAATATCGATATCAGAATTTTGGATAAAACGTCGTTTTCTCAAAGTTGATCCTCGGAACCCAAGTTCACAACTTTTTGAATTGAGGGTCGAAATAAGATTTAAAAATCATAACCACACCAACCATGTTACCACCCTAAAATCAAAGTTTTAGATCTGCTGGCATAGTCTGTTCTACCATCCAATGTATAGATACATAAATATTGACTGAAGTTAACTATAAGACTCTCAAAGCCACCAAAAATCATAGTTTCACATAAATCACATAGAAATGCATCGGGAATCATGCCAATCATCTCCACACCTTAAAAATACCACAAAGCACCATGAAGAGGGCTAAAATGGTCAAATCACACAGAAATCCATATTTCACATAATTCATCAAAACTGGAGTCGTTATATCATCCACCACTAAAAATCTAGTTCGTTCTCGAATGAAAGATAACGGAAATACCTGAACCGTCAAAGAGCTGGGATAGGAACTACGCATATCAGACTTAAACTCCTAAGAAGTCTCATTACTGGTCAGTGTCTCCACTGGACCTTAACCACTGGAATAACTCTAGAACGCAATCATCTAACATCTCTAGCTAAGATGGAGACAGATTCCTCAACAAAAGACAATATCTCATCTAACTGAACTGACTCCCAATGAATGACATATGGCTCATCCGAAATATAACGGCGAAGCACGAAAACATGAAAAACTGGATAAATAATTGATAAATCTGGGGGCAAGGCCAACTCATTAGCCACATCACCAATAGTCCAAAGAATCTTAAATGGGTCAATATACTTGAGGCTAAGCTTGAATTTCTTCCCAAACCTCATCACACCATTCATGGGTGAAACTCGAATGAAAACTCGATAACCAACACCAAATATCAAGGCACAAAGTCTACGATCTACATAGCACTCCTGCCTACTCTGAGCGGCACGAAGTCTATCCTGAATAATTCGAACTCTATCCAAAGACTCACGAAGCAAGTTTGTACCTCGAGGTGTAATCTCAGAAACCTCAAACCAACCAACTGGAGAGCGACAATGCCTCCTATAAAAGGCCTCAAAAGGAGCCATATCAATACTGAAATGGTAGTTATTATTATACGCAGACTCCACCAAAGCTAGATGTTGCTCCCACTAACCACCAAAGTCTATCACATATACACGATGCATATCCTCTAAAACCTAAATAGTCTGCTTTGACTTCCAACCAGTCTGGGGTAAAATATTGTACTAAGATCAACTCAAGCAACCAACTTATCCTGAAAAGTCTTCCAAAAGTGAGATGTGACCACTGAACTTTGATTTGAGATAATAGACATTGGCACACATCATGGCGCACAATCTCACGAATAGGATAACCTCTGAAGCAAACCACCTGGTCTTCTATGCCTGGCCTTCACCTACTGGCAACATAGGTAACAAGCTACAAAATTTACTATATTCTTTCCCATACCACCTCACCAGTAATATTGTCTAAAATCATGGTATATTTTAGTCACTACCGGATGAATAGAATACCTGGAACAATAAGTCTCCTCCAAAATCAATCTAATCCAATCACCTATTTTCGACAAATAAACCTAACCTCTGATCCACAAAACACTATTTGAATGAAGTGAGGCTTCCTTAGCCTTATCACTCAACACCTTATCCCGAATTAATCTCAATCTAACATCATCAAATTGGTAATCTTGTATCTATTCCATCAAAAAAGACCTAGCCTCAATGAACGCCAAAATGCGTCCAGGAATCAAAATATCAAGTATAACCATCTGGTTAGCCAAAGACTACACCTCTAAGGCCAAAGGCCTCTCTTGGGTCAAAAGATGCGCCAAGCTACCCATGTTAGTCAACTTCTGGATCAAGACATCTACAACCAATGGACCACATACAAGTAGTGCCTCCATCTTAAGATCTCGTTGGGTGAAGAAGTACTGAAGGCTATGATGATCTGAGAAAATCTCACAATGGACCACATACAAGTAGTGCCTCCATAACTTCAAAGCAAATACAATCGCACATAACTCTAAATCATGGGTAGTGCAATTCTTCTCATGAGGCTTCAACTGACGAGAAACATACACAATCACCGACCCTCCTACATTAACACAATACTTAAACCAACATCTGAACATCACAGAAGACGGTAAAACCCTCACCCTCTTTGGAAAAAGTCAAGATAAAGCTGATGTCAGTAAATCCTTGACCTTTTAGAAGCTTATTTGCATGACTCGAGGCTACCCCTAGTCTTAACAATGGTGCTTACGGTCACAAGTGACCACAAGCTAATCCATAAGCTTGTACCTGCTGTGAGCACTGAATAAAAGAATAATTAAACAACATGTGTGTCACGACCCGAATCGAGGACCATGACGGGCATCCCAAACCATAAAGGCCCGAGAGCCCCTCTAATTGGCAATTATATACACAATTCATATACTATAAAGATGCTGAAAAACAAAATGGAATCATGGTTATCAAATTTCAACAAAACTATACGGTTGTAATTTCAACAAGACCCAAATCTATCTATCACCTGTCTACGAAATCTTTACTAACTGAAAGTAACAACATCTATTTGAAGATCGAGATAAGGCCCCCGATCGGACTCTAAACTAAAAATAATGAAATCATCACATGAGATAAGGCCTTCCAAAATAAGGGAGGCTCACCAATTCCAATCGTTTAACAAATCAATCTATGACTTAACGGGACCCCAGTACTATGCCTCAGATCCTGACATATAGGGGGTCAATACAAATGCATTGGTACGCAGAGCAATCTAAAATAATATATTTTATACAACATAAGTGAGAGCAATTTATAAAATAGTTTACATACCATATATGAAAACACATAGGCATAATTTGATAAATTTCAAAACACTTTCTTAAGATTATGACTTTACTCTTTATTTCTCCTCCAAGGTAGATGGTACACTCTACAATCTGTAATTTCATGGGCTATATGGAATCGTCCCTTGAATCAAAGGCCAAGCCCTCAATCCAAGTTTTCTACAAGGATTGGAGTATCTATAAGGGGGACACGTAAATCACAAAGAAGGGTGCCAAAATCCTCACTCAAATCAACATGTCATGGTAGTGCACAAGGTCATAAAGCAAGGCTCCTAACCATGGTCCCAATTTGGGACGACATGAATCAAGGTACACAAGATCACAAAGCTTGGTACCAGTAATCCCGTGTCGGTAAATCATGATTTTTAGCGTTAACTCTTTCAACTCGTACTTTCTTCGAGTAACCATCTCACTCTCTTTAAGCCCATTTTTTAAACTTTTCTAAACATGCATCTTTCTGAATTCAAAATCTGAGTGAAATATGTATTTTTAGTCTGTTATGAATCTGCTTTGGCATTCATCTGTTTGGTATCGTCATACTAAGACTTGCAAGTCATATCTCTAAGCCATATCATGTTTTGCTTTAGATTTTTTCAATCAGCTTAATCATTTGACCACCAAAAATATTTAGATAATGTAAGAGAACTCTTATATCAAAACATGTGAAACGTATGCAAAGACTCTCTCTTTTCAATACTTTAACACATGATGATCAATTTATTTATAACAATCCATGCAACTCTTTCCATTATCGCATAAAATATTTATAAACAAGAAAACACCCTCTCTTCACTTCATAACCAAAATCAAGTCTTAAACAATATTAAAGACATTTGTATCATGCTTCTCAATATGCAATCGAATAATTCATAACATATGAAAACAAGAGGCTTTATAACAAGAGAGGGATTATAATTGTTCATACTCTCAATTCAACATTCAAACTCAAAACGCATACATACTTATATACGAGTACAAATCAAATTTAGGGGAAGGCCTCAAGACCAAAATATTATTATCAAACAGGGTTCACAATGCGTAATTGTTAATGTAAATTCAAAACCCTTCATAAATACATGATTTTTCAACCTTAAAAACTTAATCAAAACAATTTCACCATGCCCATATAATTTAGAAAAACTCCACATACCTTATATTGATTAGTTTGAAGATTGGAAACCTAATCTTGACTCTCTTCTTGAAAATTTTGAAGTTAAATGGTTTCAATTCTTGTTTCGGAGAAGAAGAGCTGAATCTTGTTTCTTAGGAGGTGGCTAGGGTTTTTCTTTGAGAGAAAAGATGAATAATAGTGTGTATAATGCTTTTGGGGGCTGAAATTAAGTGTTGTGGGTAAATTTAGGTGAGGGAAAGTGACCAAAGTGCCCCTTGACCCTTTAGGAACTGAAATAGCACATGAAACAACTCATATCACGTTGTCCATCATGTCGCATCACCCATCATGTCAAGGACCATCGCACCGTGTCCCAATCGCGTCAGCTTACCGCCTCTCTCGAAAAATGCCATAACTTTTCACTCGGGTATAGTATTAAGGTAAAATTGGTATCGCTGGAAAGCTGACTCAATTATTTATAATTTGGTGGGTCTTGAGCCAAAAAATTACGCATATATCAAAAGTTATACATGTTCAAAATTGACCCTTATAAAATCAAATACCAAACTTTGGATGATTCAAAGGCTCTTAGCTCAACTTTGCTCTAAGTGATTTCCGTGAATATTTTTCACCTCATAATCACTTAACACACTAGGATAAAGATCATGAAACGTGAATTTAAATATGAGTCATGGGATTAGAGTTAACACACGTTGGAACGACGGTCCTATTTCTAGCTCAAAAATGCGGGGTGTTACAATGTGCCAGAGATAATATTATAAGATACTGTAAATTGGAAATACTGAAATATGTAATACTGACATGTCTAAAACAATTGATAAATATTGAAAGAATTGACCAAAATTCTAATTGATTGTCTAAAAGCCTCTAAACATCATAAGGAGTTGATAGGACAAACCCTTAACTAACTCCGACTGACTGAACATAAGGAAATACTGAAATAACTAAGAAAAACATATCCTATCCTCAATGGATAAGGACTCACCCTTACTGCTGCTGGGTAACGCTGAGCTATCTAAGAACGATCGGAAAACTGAGCGTTTGATCCTATGTTATAAGACAACATAACACAAATAAAAGTATGCGTCCAGTTATTTGAATGTACTGGTATGTGAGATAAGAACTGACTGAAATGCATGAGATAACTGAGCACGAATGCATAAAAATGTTATATATGAGAATGCAAGACCAAACATAAGAATATTACTAAGATATTCTGAAATATGAAAGATTGAAATTTATGCAACTGAATAGCTGATAAATCTGTACACTTGGTCAAGCAAACTTGAGCTGAGATAGACTGACATACTGACTGAAACTGTAGGAGGTATCATATAACCGATATGTCCTAATCTGAGATAATCGGGGCTCAACCTGTAACCCCGATTAGAATGGTTTCAGTACCGTGCCACAGATACTAATACTTGCTATGTGGATTTGCTAATCTGATAGCCCGAAGGACTAAGGAGTCAGTCCTAAACTGGTGGGTGACCCCTAAGAGAGTATCAGTCCTAAAATGGCAGGTAACATCACATAATCCTACTCTGGCTACGTAGTTTTGGAACATAGGGACTGCTATTAAGGACCCAATCCTAACTGGCAGATAAGCCCCCATCCCTAGGTTCGCTCGATGCTAAATCCTACTCCCAACTAAACTGACACTGGTACTGAACTGAATTGAGTTTAATTGAACATTACTTCTGATGGTGCTCATCATGATTATATCAATTGAGTAAAATAATAATAATAATATCCATGGTTTAACTGAATCATTACTTGAAAATCTAAAATCATTTAAAACACATAGGTATCGGGTGTTCATAACCCACCAACACTGATTGACCATAAAAATATAATACAAAGCTTTAAAACTATAGTACGAGATACGAGATCATGGTTCAAATACCCATAACGTAGATATTTCATCAAACATGTGAGAATCATGAACTGGAACATGGGAATATGTTAAGTATGGGGAAGACAACATGATTACATGGCTAAATTCATAAATTGTGGATTTAACCTGAAAGTCACTTAAATATGACATGGGAAACTGAAATTTAAAGCATGAAGCAACTAAACTTTTCATAGGATCATACATGAACATGAATTGAGTTTAAATTACTAGGGAATACATTGAATTTAACCCATTTAATCTTGAACATATGAAATTCCATAGTAAAGGAAAAGTTCCATATTTAAAGTAAAAAGAAGGTTTTTGGGCTCAATGGGTGAACAAAACCTATTGATGAATACCCGCATACCTTAGTAGCTAGTTTCTTAAGAATTTCTTAAACTTAGAAGTTTTAAGTCTTGATTTCTTGAGAAAGAGCTTGGGTTTTGTTCTTGGGAGAAGAGGAGGGTTTCTTGAGAGCACTTTGGAGTGAAAGGGGCAAATAATTCCCTTTTGGAAGTCCCAAATTGTGTTAAGGATGAATTGGGTCTAGGAAAATAACTCAAATGCCCTTGGGCACTTAGATCATATAACTGTGCGGGATAAATCCACGCTTCGCGCCTCTCTCTCCACGGGAGAAAGCAACGCATTGTGGACCTCCTCACCATGGGAGAGACTAATGCGTTGCGGCCTTATCGTGTTGGTTCTCTATTTTAGCCATCAAAACAAGTCCCAAACTTTACTCGAAATCCCTAAAACTCTCCCGAGACATACTTTTAACCTCCCTATACATGAACTAACTCAAAAATGAATATTTCGAGGTAGGGAAGGCCAAAATAAAGTCATAAAGTTTAGGGGTCTTGAAAATGACTAAGTCCTCAACACTTAGTGAAATTTTCAAGCCTTGGACCCTTAAGCATACAACTAAGAGATGAATTAAGCTTAAAATATTATGGGGTATTACACTTGACTCACAAGCATCAGACCATTGAAAAAAATCTTCTTCTGGGTCAACTTGGTCAATGGGGTTGCAATAAATGAGAAACCCTCGACAAAATGCCGATAGTAACCTACCAAGCCCACTAAACTCCGAATCTTGGTAGGCGAAATAGGTCTAGACCAATTATGAACCACTGCAATCTTAGATGGATCAACCATAATCCTATCCTTATTCACCACATGACCCAAGAAAGAGACAGGGTCCAACCAAACCTCACACTTAGGGAACCTAACATACAACTTTTCATCCCTCAATCTCTAAAGCACAATCCGCAATTGCTTCTCATGATCGGCCTTACTCTTGGAATAGACCAAGATATCATTTATAAATAAAATAGTAAAGAAGTCGAGATATTATCAAAATACTTGGTTTATCAACTCCATGAACACAACAGAGGCATGGATCAACCCAAAGGGCATGACAAAGAACTCATATTGACTGTATTGGGTCTGAAAAACTATCTTCAAAATTTCCAAAACTCTAATCCTTAAATGGTGATACTTGGATCTCAAGTCAATCTTTAAAAACACTAAAGTACCGTTATGCTAATCGAATAAATCATCAATACAAGAAAGAGGATACTTATTTTTAATCGTCATCCTATCCAAATTCTGATAATCAATACACATGCGCATAGATCCATCCTTCTTTTTTATAAATAAGGTAGGTGCACCCCAAGGTGATATATTAGGTCAGATAAATCCCTTATCCAACAACTCCTACAACTGATGTATCAATTCCTTCAACTCGGTTGTGCTATCCTATAAGGAGAAATAGAAATGGGCTTGATGCTTGGCTCAACATCAATGAAAAAACAAATATCACCCTGTACAGATGCATGAAATTAACCGCTACCTTGAAAAGTTCTAAATGTCGCCTAAAATTACCATCGTGAGGCATACTCAAATCAGGATCTGCACCAAAAGGGTATAGTAGGGGTGAGTACTACCCATTTGTATACAGTAGGTATCATAGGCTGACTAAGCAAAGTAGAAAATAAAGCATACAAAATATACACTAAGGAAACATCACCTGCAATCAGAAAATATTTCAAACTATAGCCTACACCGTCTCCACTAACATCTCTAATATCTACACATATAATAAATACAAGTAGAGAAAAAAAGAGCAACTACTTATATATACGAACATCAAATTCAAGTAAGATAAGTAGAACAATGGATAGATAACAAGTCAAGGCAGAAATTGAATCACAACATAAGCACAATAATGTAAATGCAATGATGATGATGATGATGATGTAACGCACGAGGTTGTCGCACGACCTCCGTATACACCTACGAAGCTAAAGCTTCCCAATGTAGGACCCATGGGGGTTCGTCAACCCGTATACAATTCATATCCAATACCATATCCATAGCTCCTCCTCGATACATCCTTCGGTAGAGAGTTTTTAAGATGACATATTTTTGTCAGAAAAAAGCAGTGTTTCCAGTATTTTCAGTATTTCCACAACGGTATGAATGTTTCATGAATGTATATGATATGAGGATGTAATGCTCACAACCAACTAGAATGAGAATTTCCATATCCAACCAATATACCGAATAAGTGAGTCAATAATCCACACAATATTTTCAACCATCCATGAAAATCCAACATAACCCATATGCCAATAGAGTAGAATATGATTAAATTACACCCTTGATACCACATTTGTATTTTTCATTAATAATATACAATTAATTTCATGTATACAAGGCTAACAACCTCATATGAAACCCCACACGATCACACATAACAAATAATGTTCCAAAACGACCAAATACATCAACATATGGCCCCCACACGGGCACAATACAATAATTATAGCCATTTTCATGATTTTTCTCACACTCTTATTATGTTTTTGTACCAACACTAACTACTCAACTCAGTTTGAAGAAGGTTAATTTATAACCTACCTCGAATGTCAAATACCGGTCTGAAAACCTTCTATACAAAGCCTTACTCCTCACGATTAGACTTAAAATCAATTAAATCATACAAATATAGAATCTATTCATCAAAAGAAAGCCAACGATACCCATGTTATCTATTTTTAAGTCTGGTTAGAAATGGACCCCCGAAATAGATTTTTGAAAAAGACGGGCAAAATTATAATTTAACCTTTAAAACATGTTCTCCATATTTTTAGGAGTTTACAGTTGAAAACTCAAGTAAAAATGAGTTAAAAATGAGGTCTAAATTGAAGAAAAAAATCATGTTTAAGCTTTACCAGTAAAATCCTCGAAATTCATTTTAAAAATCAAGAATTGAAGTTGTTTTAAAGATGTAATCAATAGAAAAGTGATAATTGTAAGATTATAAACTTACTCAAGTGAAAACGGATTGAACAGGAGGTTTGAATAAAAAAAAAATACAAGTTTAGGCTCCCAGGCCAAAATTCCCACTTTTCACTTTTTAATCCGCGTTAAAAACAAGAATTAAATGATGAAATTGAAGAAAAATAGTTGAAATAGGTGTTATGGAGTTTTCCCAAACTTAAGAGTGGAGAAAATTGCTCAAATCACAAAACCTTAATCTCCAAGTCTCAAAAATGGTGAAAAATGGCAAAAACAAGGTATATATAAGGTTCAAGTTTCTGCAGACCCCTTGAGATTCATTCGGAATTTTGTGAACGCAAATGAACTATGCTACCCTATCAAATTCGATGCTTCAGAATCAATGATATCAAATTTTTAAGAAAATTTTTTTTTCACAAAGTTGACTCCCGAAATCCAATTTCATAATTTTTTGAATTGAGTATCGAAATGAGATTTAAAAGCCATAAAATCACGTCAACCATGTTACCACCCTTAAATCAATGTTCTGGATCAACTAGCATAGTTCATTTTTCCATCCGATGCACAGATCTTTAAATATTGACCGAATTCAATTATAAGGCTCTCAAACTTAAAGCCACCCAGAACTACTATTTCACATAAATCACACCGAATTGCGTCAGAAATTGTGTTAATCATCCCCATATCTCAGAAATACCACAAAACAATCACAGAGATGGATAAAATAAGAAAATCACACAAAAATACATATTTCACATAATTCATCAAAATTCAAATCGTTACAATTGAGTTGAGTCAAAACTGTACGCGAGAAGCTATAATGCGGGTAAAGTCATATAGGACATTGATGATGGGTGAAATGATAGAATTAATTAGGCTATTACAATTGAGGTATTAAAATTATATTAATTAGTAGTATAAATGCCATATCATGGCTGGATTGAGGATTGTAATGTGACTGTTGCAGTGACCCATTTGCATTTGTTAACCTTTTAAGGGGTTTAGGAGGGGGGTTTACAAATTGACTTAAATTAGGGGTCAATTATTAGGTAATGATTAGCCAATCAATTAGCATTAGTTGTACAGGTTAATGTTAGTAAATGTATTCTAGGTTATATGATATTTCTCACTGGTATTGTTCACCCGCAATTAGGGATGTGCAAAAACCGAACCGACCAATAAACCAAACCGATAAAAATATTATTGGTTTATTGTTATTGGTTTATTGGGTTAACAGTTTTTAATGGCTTTATAATTTTTTTTATTGGGTGATTGGTTCAGTTTAATTTTTTTATTGAGTTATTGGGTAAACCGATAACCCAATAAGAATATTCCAAATTACACTTTATCTCTACTTATATATATAACCTACTCTATATTTCTCTTTCATTTATATAAACCTATTCAATTTCCCAAAAATCTATTCAAGCTTGAAGATTCTTGTCAAATAAAACACATCATGTAGGATTTTTCATGCAACTAAGATTTTGTTTCTTTTCTTGTTAGTTGCTACTATTTATATTTTATGCATATTTTCTTATCGATTAAATCGAAAACCAAACCGTTAAGGACTAAAAACCGATAAATAAAAAACCAATAAAATATATCTTATTGCTTTGATTATTGGTTTAACATGTTTAAAAAATGACAACCGATAAACCAAATTGATAATATATAAAATCAAACCGAACTGAACCGACCGATGGACACCCCTACCTGCAATAACCTTAGTTATTTTGTGCATTAGTATTAAATTAGATTAAATAATCATTTCTTTATGATCTAATGTCAACTAAAGTGATTGTATATCATTGGTTAGTAATGACTCAGTAAAAATAATATAAATGGTTCCCATTTCATGAATAGTAGCATTGTAGCTCCCGATTTTAATTGTATCCTTATCTTTAAACTATGAGATTTTGATTCATCATATTTTGACAAATTTCAGTATAAATGTGGAATTATGAGAGTAAGAGTTTGTAAATTGGGTGTCATTAAATTCGTATTCTTATGAAAATTATATATTTGAATAGATTTTGATCATTCGGAGACTTTACAGAAGGACAAGTTTGTTAATTGATGTTTGAGCTTCCTTTGAGGCAAATTTAGACTTTCTTAGACTCTTTTTTCGAAGTATTTATATGTAAGTAATGTGTAATTGGAGCAATGGGGAGTGGGGGTCCGTATAGGTGAAGTGATGAGCATCTATGTAAGTTCGAGTGTTATTTGAGGGTTTTTTTGGTTAACAAAAGATTATATATATATAATAAAGGTGAGCCTGGATTAATTACAAACATTAAGTTTCCCCTTACATTTGGGGGCTCACTACAAGAATTGATTCTCCTTTCATAGGTAGTTCCTACCATGTCTAACCAGACCAACTTTCGGGCAAACTCCAAAGGAACTACATAAATTTTTCTACCCTAAAAAATTATTGATGCAACTCCCTCCTTCACCATTGCATCAACGACATGATTTTGCTCCCTAAAGTAGTATAGCACCAGAGCTCTCAGCCTCATTAACCTTGACTCATAGTCATCAAGAATTGCATTATAGTGAAGGTTCCCATTGTTAAGCATGTTAATTACCTCTACAGAATCGACGCTGACTTCTACATAGAATAAATTATTAGTCTCAATAAGCTTTAAACCCTCATCAAGAGAAAGTAGTTCCATTTGATTATTAGTAGCCATATTATAGGTGTTACAAAATCCTAATATCCAGTCCCCGCTAGTATTTCTAATGACCCCTTCATGTTCTCCCTTTTCTTAGGTTTCCTTTACAAGATCCTTCCGTGATAAGATTATAAGACACTTCTCACGAAGGATTCCACTTAACATGAATGATGGATTTTTGGATAGGCTTCTTTTTCGCGCTACACAGAAGAACATACTCAGCTGCTTCTGAGTAGGCATTGTGGAATGAAGGCATGTTAGTTATATGGTTGAAAACATTGATGTTCATAGCCTTCCAAATAGTCCATAGATAAAGGAAAAAGGTATTCTTAAGATAGGACTTGTCATAGTCAGTTTTCATGATGGTAGGCCACATTCTCTCCCAATTGGAGAGGTGGAGAGGTCGGGTCTGAGCTTGTTGATGTCTGAGCTGTTGACTATATCCCCCTAGAAATTATGCATCATTGGATAGTTATAGAAAATATGTTGGGTGTTTTTTAGTTGGCTCATGGAAATGCAACAGTTTGGGCTTGTAGGTATTCCTCTATTGTGGAGAAGAGAGTCCGTAGGAAGGCTGTCATGAGCCAAGAGCCAAGATCCAGAGATATAATTTAAGCTTATTAGGGATATTAATCTTCCATATTTTTGAGAAGATTAGATCAACACTCTCTCTCCAGTTACCAGTCCTTTGTGAGAGAAAACTGTATGTGCTGGAGCTAGAGAAAAGTCCAGAGCTTGTGAGGCTCCAAATTCTGTAGTCTTTGGAACTTATCAAATTTAGGTAAATGGTCTTCTTGATATCATTTATCATATCCTCAGGTAATACAAAAAAATAAGTATCAAGTTTCCAGTGTCCATTCACCTAGACTTCTGAGACTTTGGTCTTAAGTTCCCGGTTACTAAGGGGACTCTAGACTATTTGTCTAAGAGTAGGCTGATTGGGAATCCATCTATGGTTCCAGAATCTTATATCCTTGCCATCATGGATGTTCTAGTATGAAGCTTCATTGCAGATGGACCAACCTGTTTGGAGACTTTTCCATGTCCTGGAAGCATTTGGTTTACATTGCATACCATTAGATTGTATTTTTCCTTAAGGATTGAGGCCTAGATTTGTCCATTGCCTTGATAAAATCTCCAAGCCAGGCTACAAAAAATAGTATCATTCTTAAGGTTAGCTTTATGGGTCCCCAATCCACCGTCATTCCTGGGTTTGGTAATGGTGTTCCAACTAACCAAATCCATATTTTTTTCCCCAAGATAGAACCCCAGATAAAGTTTCTTTGAGACCTATCTATGAGCTCAAGGATATGGGTAGTAAGAGAGATATATTGTATGACATAATTGGGAATGTTACTAAGAGTGGCTTTAGCCAAAGTGGTTCTTTCATCCATATTAAGGAACTTAGTTTTCTAACCTACAATCTTTGAATTGAGATTATCCAAGATGAACTGGAAATCTCTGTTGGTAGGTTTCTTATGAAAGATTGGGAAACCTAAGTATTTCCCAAAATTATCATTGGCTCTGATGCACAGGTGACTTGCCAAAACACCTTTATCAACTTCGGTACAGTTATTTAAAAAAATAACCTTAGACTTAAGGCTATTAATTTTTTGTCTAGAATGTTGACTGAAGATGTTGAGGGGGTTTATAATGGTTTGGAAGTTTTTGATGTTAGCTCTAGCAAATAATGTGAGCTCGTCAGCAAAGAATAGATGGGAGATCTTTATTCCACTCTGCTAATAGAAATGTGGTCCAGTAAAGGATATCCACCTCATGGTTAATCCTTCTAGAGAGGAGATCCATGCAAAGAATGAAGATGTAGGGTGAAATGGAACCTCCCTATCTGGTACCTCTAGTGGGTTAAGGAAAGAGGTATTCTCTCCATTAATCAATACCGAGATAGAATAGGTGGAAATGCAAGATATTATGAGTCTTATAAGGTTGGGAGGGAAGTTGAAGAACACAAGGACTTGTTTTATGAAAGATCATTTTATTCTGTCAACAGGTTTCTCCAAATCAATCTTGAGGATCATATTAGATTGTTTGCCTCTCATTTTGAGAAATAAGATATGAATTCTTTGACAATGATGGCATTGTCAGAAACTCTTCTTTTGGAAAGAAAACTAGCTTGGGTCTGACTAGTGGATTGATTCTATTAGCAATAATCTTAGTAATGAATTCGTATTATGTATTACAAAGACCTATGGGTCTAAAGTTCTTAAGCGTAACAACATTTTGACATGTGGGAATCAGACAAATAAGTCAATTGCACGTTTGAAACTATTTTTCCATATTTGCTAGTACGATGGGTTGAATTGCTATGTAAATGAATTATTTTTGGGATCGGAGTTGCACGCCTGCACATCATGCATTGTATTTCATATAGGGTCGGAGTGCATCCTGCACAATATTATTTATTTACTAGATTAGGATACGTGCGTTGCACGTGAATTTTAACTGATTATCACCACAATATTATTCTTAATATAATATAAAACAAAATTCTGAAGTGGGCAATTGAGAAATCCTGACTAATCATGTTGTGTTATAAATATAATACCATATATAGTGAATATCTACTTTACCATATATAGTGAATGTCTATTTATGGAAAAGTTAGAAACCCCAAGGTTAGTTTTCCCCTATAAATAAAGGGGGTTTCCTTCATTGTAATAAAACTCCCTCAAGAAATTTCTCATGAGAAATAACGAAGTCTTCTCTCTTTATTCTTGTTGTTCTTATTTTATATTTCATAACACGCTATCAGCACGATTCTCTAGTCATAAATATTACGGTTGTTCTAGATCAACAAGGTTTATGTCACTATGTGAGCTTCGGTCATCATCTATTAAAGAAGTAAAAGTAAAAGGTCAACATGAATATTGTCTATTTTGATATTTTCTATAAAGGTAGTATATCTCTATTACTTTTACCTTAGGATACTATCTAAACTAAGAGGGAAAGAGAGTGGGTTAACGGCTAATGGTTATAGGAGTTGTATTTTGTGATCCTTTATGTGTTTACCTTATTCTTTTGGTTATTTTAAATTTTAATCCACTGTGATATAACCCTTAAGAAGTAGTGATTAAAACTTAAACTTTGCATTTAGTTAGTAGTGTTTGAGGGCTAAAGCAGCTTTTTAATTTCTTTATCATTCGCGTGAATAATTGTGGGCACCTTAAATAATATCTTTCAGTCCATTGTTATTTCTATATGGAATTTTAAAATATTAACAATAATATGATTATGTTTTCAAAGGATCGAGAATGAGATGTGGGTTCAGTCCATTGCATGAAAGGGTAAGACGGCGGATTATAGTCCCGATGCATCATGACGATGAGATATTGGGTTTAAGTCCCATTAATTTATGCCTAAGACACCTTTATATAGATAAGACGTTGAGTTTGAATCTTAACACACCATAGTGTTGATATTATGATGGATAAGACAAAATAATGTGTTTTTGATGAAAAGTCATGAAACTTGTCCATTGAATATGCTCTATTCCATGAAGTGAATGTGGTAGCAATATATGGTAGGTCTGAAAGATGATAATTTGCTCCATTCTTGAAGTGAATGTGGTAGCAATATATGATATCTTTGAAAGATATGTATTCCTCAATGTGCTCCTTAGCAATATCATGAAAGAGGTTATAATCTATCATAATTTGATAGGCTTAAGGCACGATTAGATTCTAATCCTATGGGGAATAAAAAGCTTATTAATGTAAATGTGCACTTGATTGTGATGATATCACAACTCACCTCCGAAAGAGGCTGAATAATTGAGAAGAGTTATTCTAAAATCTACTTCTAAAGTAGTAAATCTGAAATTTATTCATGTAATAGTATATCTGAAATTTACTAAAGAAAAAAAATACATGTCATGGTAAACTTGTGTTTACTATCATGAATGAGTTCAGAAGTTGATATGAACGATTGTGATATCTCAAAGATGTGCATATTGAGTATTAGACATGTATTAAAGAACTAGAGGATTCTTAAAAAATTATCTATGTTGTTTGTTCTCATGACAAGTTGGTTGGATCAACTAATGTTGGGATTTGATCCCTCAAAATCTGAAAAGTATAAAAGGTGAATATGGGCCCGTTCACTAGTCATGTGATCTATAAGATGCATCGATATAAGATGATCACTAGTACGTATATTGTCAACCTACAATTTGACATTCATAAAGTTGTTTGCTCAATAAAATTGAGATAAGAACATAATTTTCAGATTGTATAATCAAGACAATTCATCTTGATGGTGATGGTTTGGTGTTGAAGGCCTTCGATAAATAGCTGAACCATTGGTGATGAGAACACAACTTCATGTATTGGTTTGAAATATGATATATTATATATGAAAGTACTTGTATGCATCAAACCAATAAATTATGATTAATTTCTCTCAGAGTTGGCTTTGAGTCAGCAACCATACGTTGTCCATCTAATAATTTTGATGTGCGATATACGACTAATGAATATATCATGAAGCACAAAGATGGATTCCTCAATAAAGATGGAGGATGTCTGTTAGTTTTTCTAACATAAGGGGAGATATTATAAGCAACTAAGAAATATGTTAGAAATTATCATCAGATCCTCATTCAAAATATAATTCAAGTCAAATACCGAAAGTATCTCATATTTAAGTTGAAAGTGCTCCTATTTTGTATTCCTAAAGGACAAAGTCTACACATACGGTAAGACGTGGTAGACCAATCAGTTCCAAATGAAATCATTCTCGATAAGGAAAAAGGAGCAAAAAATCATAATAAGAAGGCAATGTGCTCATGAAGAGCCTACGACATAACACTTTATGAAACCTTATTAGAGGTTTAGGTACATGAAAATAATAAAGTGGTAAAATCTCAAAATGTTATGTCTCACTATGAACCGATACAAAATGATATATTATTAACGATGTCTTTGATACAATATTAGCGTAATAATGTAAAAGATTACGGGGGTCAAAATTCTACGTTTATTTAAGCATGCTGATGTAGAAAATATTTATCAAGTGGAATGAAAGGATGCATCTTGGTAAGCATAAAAATTATTTGATTTGCAGTCCAGACACTTGAAAATGTCACATATGACATGCTGAATATTGTCACTTGACAAAATTTATATGAAAATTTTTTAAGGTTTCAAAATATTTGAAGCATATAAAAGTTTCTGGGAAACTTATTTATAATCCTTATATGAAAATTCTTGGAACTCTTGGAGAGTTTTCAAAGCAATAGATTATTTGCTGAAATAAGAAATATACCAATTTGAATTAGGTATGAAGTACCATTCTTATTGTAGTTGGTGCACTCATGTATCTTGCAAATACTACAAGGTCTGATATAACTTTTTTAATTAATTTGTTAGCAAGGTATAGTTCTTCTCCTACTATAAGACATAAAAAAGGGATCAACATGATCTTATTTTATTCTAAAGATTATAGTGTCGATCTTGTTGATTATGCTAATGTTGAGTATTTATTTAACCCGTATAAATCTCGGTCTCAAAAATAAAATGTGTTCACATGTGGGGATACTGCTATATCTTGGAGATATACAAAACAGTCTATCTAACTACTTCATTGAACCATGCTAAGATAACAGCTATTCATGAAGCAAACCGAGAATGTGTATGGTTGAGATCTATGATACATCTCATTTGAGAAAAATATGGTTTGAAATGTGACAATATACCCATATTTTTATGCAAAGATAATGCAACATGCATAGCACAACTTAATGGAGGATTCATAAAAAGAGATAGAATGAAGAACACTTCATCAAAGCTTTTCTACATACAAGAGATCCAAAAGAATAGTGATAATTAACGTCCAACTGATTCGTTCAAGTGACAATATGGCTGATTTATTCACCAAGTATCCTTTAATTGAAACTTTCAAGAAAATGGTGCACAAGATCGGGATGCAAAGGCTCAAGGATGTTCTCATTAGGGGGAGTTAATGCGCGTTGTACTATTTTTTCCTTTTGAGATTTTGTCCCACCGGATTTTTCTTCTAAGATTTTTAATGAGGCAACCTATATGCATATTGTTAGAGATGTGTACTTTTTTTCCTTCACTAGATTTTTTCCAGTGATTTTTTTTAGTAAGATTTTAACGAGGCACATTATTTATTAATTAGACATTCAAGGGGGAGTGTTATAAACATAATACCACATATAGTGAATGTCTACTTTACCATATATAGTGAATGTCTATTTATGAAAAAGTTAGAAACCCTAAGGCTAGTTTTCCCCTATAAATAAAGGGGGTTTCCTTCATCGTAATAAAACTCCATCAAGAAATTCCTCATGAGAAATAAAAAAGTCTTCTCTCTCTATTCTTGTTGTTCTTATTTTATATTTCATAACAAGTTGAAGTTAATACATAAAAAATATTCATAATCTAGAATGAGATAACATTATTAGATATGGATTAGAAGTAAAAAGATATTGACATATGTTATAAGCTATCAAATGAAACTGAAGAAATTACTGCGCATGAAAAATTAACCTATAAAATGGTGGAGGATTTATGATAATCTCTACAGGCATATTGTAACAACAACAACAACAACAAACTCAGTATATTCCCACATAGTGGGGTCTGGGGAGGGTAGAGTGTACGCAGTCCATACCACTATCTCTAACGAGGTAGAGAGGCTGTTTTCGATAGACCCCCGACTCAAGATAAAAGGCAGTATACAAAAACATCAAAATCATAGAACATGATAAAATAACATAGATACAACATCCACAAAAAGTACATTGCCAAACAAAGGACACCACAATTTCCCTACCTACTGACTACAACTCAACCACACCCTTAGCCCTCTATCCTAATATTTTTCCTCCATATCTTCCTATTCAGGGTCATCTCCTCAGTCAGCTGTAACTGCTCCATGTCACGTCTAATCACTTCTCTCCAGTATTTCTTCGGTCTACCCCTACCCTGCTTGAAACCGTCCAAGGCCAACCTCTCACACCTATGAACTAGGGCATCCGTGCCCCTCCTCATCACATGACCAAACCATCTCAACCTCACTTCCCGCATTTTATCCTCCACTGATATCACTCCCACCTTCTCCATGGCATATTGTAACAACATTACAACTAAATTGTACATAAAAGTTACGATACTAAAAAAAACATAATTCATAAATCAATTACCTTCATTCCCAACAAAAATACTTGATTGCTAAGAAGTAGCATATATTTAACTGCATATTCAAGTTATAATTACAATAATTGTCTTTATTCAAGTCAGCAAAGAGGTGAAATTCACAAAATAAAAGTGCAAGGTTTGTACTCCATATTATACACTTAGAAACAGACCCATTACACTCTAAAACATGTATGCTACTTCCCCGTCCCAAATTTCCTAGTTTGATTTTTCATTTTACTTGTCTTTTTTCATTAATCAAGAAGAGGTAATTTTTTTTTCATGTTTTACCCTTTGCATTAATTACTTTTTCTTCAAATTAAAATGTAAACATCATTTAATAGGAGTACTATGATAAACTAGCCATGTTATTAATTATTTTCTTAATTAATGTGTCATCTCAATTTGGGATAGGTAATTTGAGACGGAGGGAATATGTGGTAAGACAAACTCACCTAAGATTAATAATACAAGTTCCACAAAAGTGATATTCTACACTGATCGTGTATTCTCCATCATTTAGTGCACCTCATATTCATCCCACTCCTGTACCTTCTTCTCCCACCGCCCATTTATATCCTCAATACCACCTCCCATAGTAGTTGCCTAGAATATTATAATCTCTTACAATAATATTTTTACTTACATGTTGAACATAATTAAGAAAGAAATCTCACTTATTTTCCTCAAAAATATTTATAAATGCTTAGGATGATATTTTTCACTTACATAAAAAATACAAAATATATGTATGAAATTCAATTTATTTTTATAAAATAATTCGCTTTTCATGAAAATATTTTCTTCGTAATGAAAAAAAAAAACAGGTTAACAGTTAGATCAAATAAAAATTAATGTACTGCGTTTCATGTTTACATTAAGTTTGTAGCGCTAAAAAAAGTTTGTAATACTAATATCATATCCAGGTAAAAATCATTAGAAATATAAATGTCAAGTATCTACAATATTTATTTTCTTTTTCACCACCCATAAATATCCTCAATAATACCTCTCATAGTAGTTGTCTAAAATATTATAAACTTTTAGAATAATTTTTCTTTTGGTAAACTCGAATAATATTTTTTTCTTACATGTTAAACATAGTTGTCCAAACCAGCAACGAGGAGATGATACTCATCATTCAGAACGCGGATGTACTAGCAGTTCTTGCCTCCGATGTGATGAGGAGGGCGATGGAGACCTACAACGGTCACTTTTGGATGGCCTCAGACATGCAACCACCTCTGAACTACCAACTACCCGCCATCCCATTCTTCCACATCCCGACATGGGAGACGCCGACGGTGGGACCAGCCCATCAAGCCACACTGACCAACTTTCCAGCGTTCCTACCTGTGATGCTAAACTTCGAGGATATAGATCCTCTCTATTGGCAAGTCCAGGGGATTACCCAAGGAACGGATCCCCTCTTCCACACAATGGGAACGATGGGATCACTGGAGACAACGGTCGCACACCTCCCAAACAATATAGCCTCCTCTTCTTAGGTACACCCTCCTTTAAATCCCATTCCTCTAAGAACTATACGTACAAATACTCAGGAAATAGAAGAGGCATTAGAACTAATGCGAGAAACCCACACAGAAATAATGGTTCTAAAAGATTTAAAAGTGATGATTTACAATGAAAAATACGAGAAGAAATTCATACTTATCTGTCCCCCAAATCTCTTGAAAAGATCAATAGATATCAGGAGATCCTTTGATCTATAAATAGGAAATTATGTATTAATCATGAATCCTACAATGAGTGCTCTGGCTCTTGAATTCACGATAGCTCTCCCAGTGGACACTCCTTTGATCAACCCCCCTCGTCTGAACAGATCAATGAACATTGTCATATGGAATTGTAGAGGAGGTAATAACACTGAATTCAAAAGGAATTTTAGTTCGTTGGTGGACTGGCATAACCCTCCTTTATTGGCTCTTCTGGAGACCAAAATACAAGATCATCAAGCTTTGCTTGATGATTTCCTTTTTACAAGAATGATAGACCTGCCAGCTATAAGAAATTCGGAAGGATTGGCTATCTTGTAGGATGATACTCTCTTTGAGTTGAATCAGATCTCCATGACCGACCAGGAAATATATGCAATGATCAAGGTAAACTCTATAAATAATTCTTGGCTTCTTAGTTGTATTTATGCTAGTACTTATAAGAACAAAAGGAGAATTCTTTGAAAAAATCTTAAATCCAGCAAGGACAACTACTCAGGTAAGTGGCTTATAAGAGGAGACTTCAATGAGGTCTTATATAGTGTTGACAAAAAAGGTGGGAACCCCATCAATGGTCTCGCACTAATGATTTCCTTGAAGTTATTAACTATTGAGAACTAATAGACATGGGATTCCAAGGTAGTAAATATACTTGGCTTAATAAATGCTTCAAAAATAAAGGTGCCTTAATTTTAGAACGTCTTGATCATATTTTTGCAAATAATGATTGGCTCCTTAACTATCCTAATGCTCAGGTCATTCACCTACCTAGGACACATTCGGATCACTGCCCACTACTTCTTCAACTTGATAGAGTGGGTCCCACAAACAATACTACATTATTTCATTTTGAAATAATGTGGACCTCTCACTTAGAATTCCCTAATTTGGTCAAACGGGTGTGGGACTCTAGTCCTACCCTACTAGATGTTATCAAACATTTTGAATCGGAAGCTTCCTCCTAGAATAGATCCACATTTGGTAATATTTTTGCAAAAAGAGGGTCTATTCTGAATCGTCTAAAGGGTATTCAAAGCTCTCCCCATTACCCCTACAGTTTCTTCCTCTAAAATCTTGAACATCGGCTTACCTAAGATTTTAATCAAATTCTACAAATGGAAGAAGACTTTTGGAAATCAAAATCTAGAATCAACTGGCTTCAGGAAGGGGATACAAATACTCGCTTCTTTCACACTTCGACTTTAATTCGAAGAAGGAAGAATCGTATTCTGTCCCTTCAAGATGAGCATAATAATTGGTTCACTGATCATAATGGTATTCTTACCCACGCTATGGATTTGTTTAAAAATCTATTTTGTACTAATTAGCTAAAGTCTATTAAGATCCCCCAAATCATTGGTAAAACGGCTCTTAACAATGATGATAGCAATGATCTAGGCCGAATTCCTTCTATAGATGAAATCAAAGGCACAGTTTTTTATTTTAGCCCTTATAAAGCCCCTAGACCTGATGGTTAACATCCTTTCTTTTTTCAAAAATACTGGCCCATGATTGGCCCTTTGGTCATTAGCTTTTGTTAGGAGGCGTTTAATAAAGGTAGAATTCCAGAAAAATGTAATAGGACCCACATCTGCTTGATCCCTAAGTGCAACAATGCATTCTTGCTAAAAAACTACCGTCCTATTAGTCTTTGTAACACTTCTTATAAGATAATTACTAAAATCATAGCTCGCAGGATGCGCCCTTTAATGAATAAAATCATAGGCCCTTGCCAAGCTAGTTTCTTAAAAAATAGACAAGCAGGAGACAACACTATCATTGTTCAGGAAATTATTAACCATTTTCGCAAAATTAAAGGCAAGGAGAGCTATCTCCTTATGAAATCGACCTGAAAAAAGCCTTCGACAAGCTCGAATGGTCATTCATCCGTAACACTATCGTATACTTTAACTTCCCTCTCCATATTATAAACCTTATCATGTGTTGCATATGCATAAGCTCAGCTGCTGTCCTTATCAATGGTTCCCGAACGTCTTTCTTCAACCCAACGAGAGGGATCCGCCAAGGGGACCCCATATCCCCTTATATATTCATTATGTGTATGGAGATCCTTTCTTTAAATATCAATGATGTTGTTGATTCTAAAATCTGGGAACCTATTTATCTCTCACGACATGGCCCAGCTCTCTCCCACTTATTATTTGCGGATGGCATAATTCTTATGTCATCTACAAATGCTAAAAGTTGTAAAACTGTGGCAGCCACCCTTAAAAACTACTATACTTGGGCTGGCCAAAACATCAATAATTCTAAATCCAAAATTTTCTGTTCTCTTAACTGCCCTAAGAAAACTCAGCAGGCTATCTCCTCAAAATTCTTGATTAAGGGCAGTCCCTCGTTCGGAAAATACTTAGACTTTCCTATATTTCATAAACTTCCCAACAAAAGAGACTTCCATTACGTTATCGATAATCTAAAAAAAAAGCTTGCGGGACGGAAAATGAATTTTCTCAACATGGCTGGTCGTACAACTTTGGCAAAATCCTGTCTTAACAACATCCCGACCCACGTAATGTACTGTTTAAAATCTCTCCAGCGTGACTGCCCAAATAGACCGTATTCAGAGAAACTTTGTTTGGGGTACAACCGATATGGCTAAGAAAATTCACCTCATAAATTGGGACGTCCTGACCCTACATAAAAAAATTGGAGGGATGGGTTTGCAAAAGTGTGGCACTAAGAATAAAGCCATGCTGGTGAAGCTTGCATGGAGATTACACAGTAACCCTTCATCCCTATGGGCCTCTATCCTTATCCACAAATATGCTAAGGGCCACTCCTTGAATGAATCTTCTTCTCACCTTGAAAGCTCTAGTCACATTTGGAAGAATATCATGAGAAACTGGGTATTTTGCAAAGACTTTATAAGATAAGAGTATTGGTGATGGAGCAAAAATCTCCCTTTGGGATGATTTTTGGATCCCAAATTTAAAACCTCTCTACGATTATTGTTGGCCCCCTGAATTATAATGATCTCCACTTAACTGTTAAAGATATAATTGTAAACAATTGCTGGGATATAAATAATACATCATTTGATTTGCCGAAAGAAATCATTCATAGAATCAAAACAATCCCTCTACTAATGCCCAGTAGTGCCCCCGACGCACAAATATGGGATCTGCATTTAAGCAGTTTTTTTTCTACTGGTAGGATCTATAACAACATCCTCCAAGCTCAAACCCAGCATATCACCAATAGGGTGGATAAATCTTTTGAATGGTTTTGGAAATTAAAATGCCCTAATAAGATTAATTTTTTTCTATGGCTTTGTTACCATGGAAGGCTGCCAACAAAGGTTTTATTAAACCATATTGGGATTAACATAGACCTCAACTGTACTATGTGTGGCCAACCAGAGTCCATCACTCATATTTTTCTCAAATGCCAGCATGTCCAAAATTTCTAGAAAGCTATCAACTTAGACATCTTAATCTCCCCTCTTGCGAATTCTTCGGAGTCTGACTGGTTACTGAGATGCAAAAATTTAAAGCCCCAACTGTCTAGCACCTTGTTAAGCTGGAAAAAACTTTTTCCATTCTACCTCTGGAACATTTGGTTAATCCGAAACCATAATCATCACAATGAACGAAAAATATATATCCCAATTTCCACTCCCTTTGAGCGGGCTGTGGAGTTCCGCAGCCTTACTGCCTATCATTACATTGTCCGACCTACACCTCAAACAAGCTGTCTTCCACCGAAAATAGGTTTAAAATTTAATATTGATGGCTCTATCAATTATATTACTATAATAGGTGGTGCTGGTGGAAGCATTAGGGACCATATGGGGTGTTGGGTCAGAGAGTACAGTGCTAAACTTAATGTCTCATCTCCTCTAGAAGATGAACTTTCCAGCTTATTTTGTGGCCTTTTACTTGCTCGCAGCATGCAGGTGACACGCTAGGAAATAGCGACAGATTCTTTGGAGGTAATAAATATGCTTCACTCTGCATGCCTCTCTAACAATGGTCTTCTTCTATCATGCAGGGATCTTCTCCTAAACCTGAGGAACCCCCGGCTGAGGCATGAATCACACCAAGTTAATGAAGTAGCTGACCGTCTGGCCAAGAAAGGATCGAAGTTGCCTAACAATAAGCTTTTTGTTATCTGGAATGACCCACCTCCTAGTATTAAGAAGTTTTTAGAAGTTGCCATTACTAATCCATCTTTTGTAGGGCCTGTTCTACCTAACCTTAATATTAACTGTATTGCTATTAGTACTGCTGTAATCTTAGACCAGCTGTCTCTGTATTACCCTATGATGTATATTACTAAATAAATAAAATCATCTTTTAACCAAAAAAAATATGAAATCTCTCTTACTTTCCTCAAAAATATTTATAAATGCTTAGGATGATATTTTTCACTTACATAACAAATACAAAATTATATGAATGAAATTCAATTATTTTTATTAATACTTCTCTTTTCATGAAAAAATTTTCTTCGTAGAAAGATAATAGGTTAATAGCAAACTCAAATTACATTAATGTACTGCATTTCATGTCAACATACATTATGTTTGTGACACTAAAAAAAATTGTTAGACCAATATCATATTATCACAACCCAACTTCTCAAGTCGTGCTGGCACCTACCTTATTCTCCAGTAGGCAAGTCAAGTCATAGCTCGAAATAATAGGTAACGGGCTAACAGACAGAAACTAGAAAAGTTCGTGGTTTATTGATAGCAGTAGCAATAACAAGTGACAAACATAAAGAAAACATTTACCATATATCAAAATAAGAGAAGGAAAAGAACCAAATATACAAAGAATTTCTCCCAATACCCAGTAAGGTCTCTACTAGATCCACTATTAAAAGATACCCAGAGTACTAGAAAGTATTCAAAATATAAACAATATATACAACCAACCTCGAGTATAAAAGGCTAGACTAGAATAGATAGAGGAGGATCAACCTTGGACGACAGTAAGCTCACGCTGCTCCGAATCAGTACTGAAAGGTAGGAACCACGTCAACACTGGCTGCTAGTACTCAGATTTGCATCAGGGAAAAGCTGCACAAGTGTAGTATGAGTACCAAAACAACGGGTACTCAGTAGGCATCATCGGCGAACTGAGCTCAATATAGAAAAGGTATAACTAAAATATGAGGGTGTAGTCTAAGTCAACAGTAAACAAGGATAGACAGGTAAAAAACTACCAAGCTACGCAAATGCAATAAAGGAATAAATATAGGTGATACAAAAAATAAATAACACAATAATAACAGACTAATCAAACATAACCTAGCTGGCCCCCTAAGTCCACTAGACACACTGAAGAAGACAATTAACCCAACCGTACTCCCATAAGCCGGTGGGACACACAAGAAACAACTAATGAAAATAAGCATAAATAATCCGTTACTAAATCCATCCCACGAAATTACAGTAGTTATTCAAATGTGCACCAGGGTTGAACCGACACCAATGGATAGTAACGAGAAGCCAGACACCGAAATTGAATCAGTAGTGGCCGATAATAAAAAGAGGTCATATGTTGAATTCGAACCGAAACTAGTGGGTAATTACGAGAGGCCACATATATACTATACAACAGAACTCACAATCAGATGTCGGACTCAAACGGAAACTTAGAGAAACCACAACTCTCAGAACAACCATAATCAGTACCAGAACTCTCAAATTGTCATAACTAGATGTCGGACCCGAATCGAAACTCATAGTAACCATACCAACTGTAACATCAAAATCCAAACCATACCATAACCAATGCCAAAGTGGTACCAAAATTCACAAACAATGACAGAAACAAAGTATATGCTGAACTTATACCAAAACTAAAATATATTTAACTACCCAATCACATTCGTAACTTAACTCTACGTCCTAAAGTGATAAATGTTAGATCATATTGAAAAATAGGATACCAAATTTACTAGAATGGGGTCCTAAAATAAGGCATGGTATATATATATCAACTAGTACGCAAACTATAAGTGCTCGTCCAAAACTAACATAATAGTACATAATTTCTGTAAATAAGTTCAATCTTAAAATAAGATACGCCTAACCTACCTAGACGTCAAGGCTAAAATGTTTTTCCGTGAAGCCTTTCAATTGTGCCCTACTAAAATCCAAGCTTGATTAACTTGACGTAGATAATTAATTGACTCTCGGTGAACGAATAAATCTCCAAAAATAATTTGTTTTACACATAACTTCTTCTTCACGTACAAGTCAGGATCTGCTTGTTCTATGTACCATAAGAAATACCATGAATGATAAGATCCATTGAAAGTTACTTATATACCTAGATATATACATTTATGAGACATTACCTTGGTTAATTAAAAAGAGAAGTTTTAAATCAATACTTATAAGTTAGTTGTTGGCAATTTGAGGAAGAGTTTGGTGGCAGCATCCATAGTTGCTGTAAGCACCCACCATTTTTGGTAGTGGTGCCACTACTATTAAATTTTCCTCCTATTATGTATGAATTCGAGTATTGCATTGGTCCGTGATAAAATAAATATAATATTTTAAGTGTATCATAATTAATAGAAAATTATTGCTAATAAAGTTTCTATTATATAATAATAATATTTTAATATTTCTAAATTTACTATCTCCTCTTAAAATTTCAATAGATTATAAAAGTTATTATAAAGTAATGTAAATATAGCATAACTTAAAGAATTTTATCAATTTAAAAAATATTTTGAAAAGGTAATAAATTATATTTCTACTAAATGTCAATTTAGATTAAATATTTCACAAAATATTTGGTATTACTAAAATTTTCAAACGAACCGTCCGAAAATTAAATTATCAGTCCTAGCAAGTCATAAATAACTTGGGGCAGTTATAGAAAAACTCTAGACGCTAAAAATGTATGAAAACAATAAAAATGACCGTGAGAGTCATTACAACATCCACTACTAAAAGGACTTTCGTACGCCAAAGTAAAGCATAAGGAAATACCTGAGGGCAGGTAGGGATATTGGGCGCGTATATCACGCTCGGGAGAAAGGCCAGGTAGGTCGGTCGAAAACATATCAGGAAACTCGCAAACCAAAAGGACGGAGTCAAGTGATGTACTCTCAGTACTAACATTCCAAACATATGCAAGACATGACTCACAATCCCTCAATATCAATATCCTAGCCTGATGTAAGAAATAATCCCCATTGGCGTGTGACTAAAAGAGCCCTACGACACAATCGGGGGACACCAGGCAAGACTAAGGTAACGGTCTTATCAAAAAAATCCAAGACCACATGATAAGGATATAACCAATCCATTCCTAGAATCACATCAAAATCTACCATATCTAGGACAATAAGATCAATGAGTACCAAACTCCCGAACAGTCACTAAACAAGATCTATATACCCGATCTACTACTGATGAGTCACCCACGGGGTAGCTATACACAATGGCACAGATAAAAACTTCGAACATAAATCCAACCACGATGCAAAATAAGTAGAAATATATGAAAATATGAAATCGAGATCAAACAAAGTAGAAGCTGGCTGATGAACTACAGAAATCGTACCTGTGATCATAACATCCGAAGTCTCAGTCTCTGGTATTTCTGGTACAACATACAAGTGATCCTATCCACTACTGGACTGGATACCTGTCCAACCACCTATCCTACATTCCTGCAGGCCACTTCTAGAACCCTAGGGACCATTCCCACGACCCTGTGCAACACTCCTACCTAACGGTAACACTGATCTGATCGAATGTGCGGTAAAAACTAAAGGCTCAATCATCCTATGCTGAGGACACTCACGGGAGAAGTGACCAACAACCTCGCAGTCATAACATGCCCCGGATATCCTACTCTCACTTTCTGTCCATTACATCAAAGTTGGATTCTTTTTAAAATTATTAGCCCACGTCTTTTTTCATAAATGAAATATTTATTTTAAAAGAGAGAGTATATATCTATTACCTACAAAATAAAATCTTATTTATGATCAAATAATAAAATAAACTGAAAGAAAGACATACTTTTTGTTCTAAAAACATGTTAACATGCAAGCTTTCACTCTATGCTAGCAAAGACAACCAACTTAGAACCAACTCCATACAAAAAAGTGTGCAAAGCTTATATCTTTCTAATTGTCTTTTTTTTTTTTTGAATTTTAAATTTTTCCTTATATTATGGATTAAAATTAAAAAAATTAAAATTGTTGCATCAAATTAATGGTGGTCTGTTTATTTTATTTCTTATTATTTCTACGATATTTATTTATTCTCCTAAATTCGTTTACATTTTTGTGAGAAAAATATGAAAATCAATATAGTAATAATTGATATTTAGAAGGTAAGTTTCATTGCATATAAATATTATAAAATGTGAAAATTCATGGCATATAATGGTATTTATCAAATCAGTCATTATGCATAGTAATTACATACTTGTACGGATACATCTTTATTTGTTTCAATATAATAAAAATAAATGTCAAATAACACTTGTCCAGTTTGAAAATAAATGAATAATTTATTATTTTATTTTTATTTATCCTTATTATTAAATACAGTTCATTACACAATACATTTCTCAAAACATCAAGTTTATTTATATTATTAAATAAACTATGAATATTTATTTCATATTTTGTAGAAGCAAATGTTGTTGATTTCTTCAGAAAGTTTTCATATTGCAAATTTAATTTTAAAATGTTCAGTATAATATCTTAATTTTTACACTCATAATCATATGAGAATCTTCTGACGGCTCTTTTTATCTCTAATTTTAATATTTTTGCACTATGAAGAAAAATCATAAACTTTAGGGCTCTAAAAAGTTTGCATCAATATTTTTATATATAATTCTATAAGGGAGAGAGGGAGAGAAAAAGAAAGAGAGAGAGCAGTGAATTTATAGACAAAAAGGAGAAAATGATCAAAAGCTCTCCCAACCTTTATCTCAAATCTCAACTATACACCTATACTTTGCGAGGTTTCTATTACCCCCTGAATAGTTTAAAATTGAAATATATATCCGTCTAAAAGCCCATACCCAGATTTGTTTCAAGTAGTGACCTAAACGCGTTGCCACAAAATGCCACGTCATATATTTTTTTTTTTAATCTAAAAGATTAATTATTTTTCTTTATATATTTTCCTTTTCTCTTTTATTCTTTCCTCTTTTCTATTTTCATTTTTTCTTTTCTCGTTGACTCCAAATACCAAACAACGACGAAGACAACGCGGGTCAAGCTTCACTTATATGCTAAGACTAGAATTTAAATCAGATGTGAATTCAAGGAAAAATATTTGAATAGTCTTTTTTTTAAATTGAATTTTGAAACGAAATGGTTACATATATATTTGTTAATTTTATGTTTAGATTTGCTAGTTTTATTCTTTTGGTGATAATTGTTGCAAGTACTGACTGTTGTGTTGAATGTTGTTTTTCATTTTGAAAGTTGATGAAAAAGATTTTTTTATTTTTTAAAATAATTGTTAATTTTGCTCTTTCGATGGATTGGAAGATGACTCACTTCGTGTTTGTATTGAAATAATTGCTAATTGAGTAGTTTTTTTTTTATGAAAATGAAGATGACCCATTTCGTTGATTTCAGTTTTCTTTTTGTAGAACTAATTGTTAATGTTGCTAGTTTGATGGAATTTTCGTTGATTTCAATTTTTTTTTTGTAGAACTAATTGTTAATGTTGCTAGTTTGATGGAATTGCAGATGACCATTTCTTGTGTGTGTGTGTATGTGTGAAAATAATGGTTAATTGAGCTAGTTTTGATGGAATTGCAGATGACTCATTTGGTGTGTGTCTGTGTGTGGTAGAAACAATAGTTAATTGAGCTGATTTTGATGAAATTGAAGATGATCCAATTCAACATTCAACACAACGAATGAATTTGTTATCCGAAATCAACTTTGTATTTTTTTTAAGTGGATTTTTGGATAAAGATTTTTTGCTGGTGGTGGAGCAGTCATCATACTTTGTTGAAGAGAAGAAAGAAAGAAGAGAGAAGAGAAAGAAAACACAAATGAAAAAATAGATAAAAAACATAAAAATTTCAAAAATTAGAAAATTAAAAGGTGAAACAAGGCAAAACTGTTTTTAAAAAAATTAAACCGTCTTCACTCTCTCAAAAAAATTATCCCCGCAAAGTATAGGTGTGTAGTTAAGATTTGGAGTAAAGGTTTGGGGGGAGGGGGGAGGGGGGACATTTGACCATTTTCTCAGACAAAAAGTAAAAATATGAATAGCTGAAAAAAAAAGAGGTCATTTCTTACCAGGATATTTTTTATTTTTCTTCATCATTTCATTCTTACAATTTCTTCTTTGAATTATATGTCATTACGGGAAAATTAGTAAGAGCATTTTTTTGGTCCATGAATACTATAAAAAATAGCGTTTAGCAACAGATCGATAGCAACAAGTCACTATCCGTCACTAATTAACGACAGATTAGCAACAAAATAGAACTTTTATTGCTAAATAAATGAAAATAATATTAGTAGCCGAATTAGTGATGGATTAGCGATAGAAAGTAAAATCTGTTGCTATATTTTGGCGCTAAATATTAACGCTCTTATTTTGGTGAACAAAATTAACGACATAAAAGGGAGCGAAACTTTTTTGACATGGTGGAGACAGACATAGCAATGAAAATTTTATCACTAAAATTATTTTACCATTTTAAAAAATATATTAAAAAATATTGTAATGGAAAAAGACATTTTGAGGTATTTGTTCTTAAATTTTTAATAAATAATTAGCAATGGATATAATTTTCGTTATTGAATCCGTCACTCCATCAACTAGATATTAGGAAAAACTCTTTTATTTCATTTTGTTCCAGCACTTAGGTCTCCTCCGCCTCTTTCCAAAACAGACTCTCCTTTCCCTTTTCTCTCAATTGGGAAAAGGGAATCGCTCAATCTCTCAATCAAAAAGGTAATTAAACTCTCAATTTTGAATCTAAATTAGAGTTATGATTCTAAATCTCATAATGTGAGTTGTTTTTTCTGTTTCAATTTCTTAATTTCTAAGTTAAAAGTCACTTGTAAATGATAGGTTTAGGGTTGTTTGAACTCCTGCACTTAGGATTATTCGATTATTGTGTTAAAAAGTTTGATTAATGGTTATTTAATCAAAATGAAAATTGAATTTTTCCTCAGAATTTCTGTTTGTGGGGTTTTTTATATTTTCTATTGCATGTTCATTAATCTCAAATTTCTACAATAGAATTTCTATTTGTGTGGTTTAGTTTTCACTTTTTGTATAGATTGATTATGTAAGGTTCTATTTAGTGTGTTGCATGTTAAAAAAAGTAGAGAACATAGAGTCATTTGGGTCTTTTTAATTAATTGTTGATCTAATTTTGTGTAAACAACAAAATGTACTATGTTTCATGTTCCTCTGAAATTGTGTATTTGTCATGATCATTTTTCTTTTGTTGTGTAGACTGTTTCATGTTTCTAGAGGATTGTTTCATGTTTTTAGAGGATTGTAGTAATGTCTTGAGCAATTGTCAATTATGTAGACTGTCAAAATTATGTAGACAATTGTGTTGACTGTCAAAATTGTGTAGACTATTTCATGTTTATAGAGAATTGTAGTAATGCCTTGAGCAACTAGTCTATTATTCTTAAGTATAGCCGTTCCAAAGAAAATTATTTTTTTGTCCATTGCTACAAGAGCACACTTTACATTTTTAACAATGTATGATAATCCAGTTAGGGATTTGACTTTGAATATTGGATAATCGACCAGTTTCCTTTTGTGTGTGCTATTCTTATCTCAGTAGCTGACAAGCTTGTTCTTATGTCTTTTAAAAATAAATTTTATCTTCATCATTGAGTTGGTTTTATGTAGATAGGCGTACATAAATAATCATTTCTGAATGTAGAGGTTCCTGGTTGGTTCTGATAAATGCTGCCAAAGGATGCTCTACCGATCCACCAGATTTATTGAAATTTAAAGCAGACTTTGTTGTCTTCTCGTTCTAGAATTGTCTTCTCGTTCTACAAGGTACTTATAGTTGATACCTGCTATTTTAAGATAACGTGGAACATACAAATTACATCACAGAGTTTGTAAAGAGTTTTGTTTGTTTGTTGCTTAGTTATTGGGCTACCCAACTGGCCTTGGAGCTCTCATTGTTCGAAATGGTAAGCAACTAAATAAGAAGTTGATTTTTGTTGTGTGTTTCCTCACTTATTCTTGTTTAATTTTCTTATTTACCCTCTTCTTTCCCTCTCTACCTCTATCCTTTCTTTGTTTATGGAGAGAATCTTGGGTGGGAAGGATGGCAAAGATGCCTAGATTTTCTTGTTTTTCTTGTTGTGAAACAATATACACTTACATTTATCCCTTTTTTTTTTTCCTTTCTTCACTTTCAAAATTAACAAAATTTCTTGATCTCTTTCATTGATCAGATGCTGCTAAGCTAATAAAGAAGACCTACTTTAGTGGAGATTTTTTCTTATTGCCTTCCCTTGTTATGATGATATAATTGATTACTCTAGCAATTTTGAGTTAGCCTGAATTCTTGTAGGTACGGTGGCTGCAGCAATTGCTGATGTTGACTTTTTCAAAAGAAGAGAAGGTGTAGAGGAATTTTTTGCGGATGGAACCATTTAATTCTTGAGCATATTAGCAATTCAACATGGGTTCAAAATAATTAGTATACTAACAACATCTTCGATTTCCCGGTAAGTTAGAGCTTGTTTTATTCTTTTTCTAGATAAGGTGAGAGATTACTTCTTTTATGAGTGAATAGATTCTGAAATTAAATAAGGATCAAATTATATTGAAATTATACATATTCTGCTGACATTACACATGAACAGAGACTTCATATTGTTATCATTTATTGCACACTTTTTCATTTATAGTTAAATCTTTTTATGACTTATCTTGATGAGTGAATCCTGCTAATGTTATTTATTGATCCTGCTTTTGCTACTTTTTAGATATTGTTAACCTTATATTCTTTTACTACATAGGTAGATACTGTCAATCATTTTATAACTAGGTGTTACCACAAATACTAAAATAAATTAATTTGTATTTATCCGTTAGGCTAATTATTCTTTCAGTGAACAAGAAAATTTAGTTTTAAAGGTTTACAACTTTTGGACCTCAAGTTTTGAGTGTTTAGTTTGTATCCGTGTGACTTGCTTATAAATTTCTCTTTGTTTAGAGGATAAAAGGCATAGTTCTTAGTATCTTTTCTGTGGGAAGAGAAACTAGTTAGTCCTTTTTGAACCATGTATTCATTGCCAACAGAAACATACTAAGAACTTGACGGATATGGTATTATAAATAGATTCTACTCAATTTTTGTAACTGTCTGTTTCTTTGTTATTTTACAAAAATTATGGCCCCATTCTCTCTCTATCTCCATAATTGAAGTTGGAGCCTAATGAAAATAAAAATTATTTTGATGTGTTATTCTTTTCTGCAAGGCACACAACATCACTTGCAGCATATGTGAGGAATAAGCTTTTGGCGTTGAAGCATGAAAATAAAAATTTTATTTGCACACTTTACGGGGTAAATATATCAAAGATAATGTTCTCGTCACTAGGTTCATATGTTTTTGGAATTTGGATGAAATTTAGATCTCATTCTTATTAATTGCAATTACAAGATCTAAGAAAGTCCTCCTAAGTTCACGTGAAGAAATACGTCGTAGGCAAAGGCAAATTTATAACTGTTGCTTAATCGTGTAGTGATGATAAAATGTTTTTGCTTTTGGGTTACTTCTGTTTGTGAATTTTCATGTTTGTTGTCTTCTTCTTTGGTATTCTTTCACAGTCTATGAATTGTATCTGATGATTTATTGTGAAATTGCCCTATGATTCTGGAGATGACTAAGTTAATATGACTTTTATCTCAGTTATTATCTAGTGAAATGGGTCCTACTATTTCATTCAACATAAAAAGACCAGATGTAACATGGTATGGATATTGTGAGGTGGAAAAATTGACAACCTTGGCAGGAATTCAACTGCGGGTAAGAGTTCAAAGGCCATATTGTCTATGAAGTACGATTTTTGTTTTGTCATCCCTGGGGACGAGATGCTTGCTATTTTATGCTTCTAAAACACATCCCAAGAGCAGCATGATACTACTGTTTCTGATATAATGTGCTGCTTTCTTATGTTATCTTGTCTCAATGTCAAGAAAGATGACATAACTTCCAAAAGGTCTCTTTTTATGATTTATCATTTGTCTTCACTTGTATCTGGATGTCTTGATATGCTTAGTATGGCTTTATGAAGTTTTGTAGTTAAGCTTCTGTTAGTTTATCTATGATTTGTGAGTTTGGTCCTTCAGATATAAGGGTCCCTTACTCTTTTAATAGCCTTCGTCACTGGTAGATATGTGAACTGTCACATTTAGAGGAGTTGTTCAGTCCTCAGTTATACTTTTTGGAATGAGCGAATAATCTCATCATGTAGTAGTAACACTTATACATGGAAGACCACGAATGAATTGCATTTGTACTAACATGATGAGGTTGGCGTGTCCTTGTTATGTCTAAGATTTTGTCCATAAATACTAATTTTTTTTTTGTATATTTGGTTATCAATAAGCTTTACTGATATTATTTTTCATTCTAATTAAAATTAACCTGTTTGGCTAGAGAAAATTTTAAGAGTAAACTATCTGAATATGTGACATGAATTTGGTTGAGAAGTGTCTAAAATAAGAGTTCAAATGTGAAACAAAGAAGTAGTTCGGTAAAAGATGTAACATGTTCCAAATGATAGAAAGTAATAGCAAATCATCTTATCTGGAAATGTCAGAGAAAGAAAAGTTTGCAATATAAGAAAATGAGAATTATTTTTCATAATGCCTCTAAAGAATGGTCTACCTTAATTCTTAAAAGGGATGGGGGAGGATTAGTCATCACAACTGGTAAAATTAATAATTGAAGATCTCAGATAGTTAATGTTGTTATATGCTATGATTAAACTTTTGCTTCCTTTTTCATGTACTTCTATATAGACAGGATGTTTTTGCAATCCTA
Organism: Capsicum annuum; assembly: GCF_002878395.1. Lineage (NCBI taxonomy): Eukaryota > Viridiplantae > Streptophyta > Magnoliopsida > Solanales > Solanaceae > Capsicum > Capsicum annuum. Next base: position 178,095,260 of record NC_061116.1, read on the forward strand.
GTGCTTTTGCTAAATATCTTTGTTTGTCAAACTTAGATCTTCTTTCAAACATTAAGGTACGCATTTCCTTTCCTATCATTTTAGTTGTTATATGGCATCTATTGCATGCGAAAAAGAGACAACAAATGGTAATAAATTCAAATTATCATTTCATTTAGGCTGGCCATGTGTGCTGGAATGATCGTGACATTTTACATGAAAAATCACTGGAGCAGTCAGAGTATCTTTTTGATTACATGTCAACATCTGAAGATGCCATGGTTAGCAACCCATCACTCCCAACCCAATCTCCTAAAGTGAAGAGTTGTTCCATATCTGGAGATTTTGCTACGTTTGGTATTGTGGATGATGTGAGTTCTTTTAGGTATAGTTGGTAAATGTTTGGTACTGTGAATGTTTTGAACATAATTATGTGGTAAGATTTTGCTATGCTTGGTATTGTGGATGTTTAAATTTTGTTATCTATATATGTGGGTTCTTTTATATGAATGTTGAATACTTTAAGAATTTTATAATATGATTCAACAGGGTGTATTTAAAATAAAAAATAAAAAGATTTTGCAAGAAAACTAATGATGACAGATTTAGCGACAAATTTCATCATTGCCAAAGAAGAAACATTTATGAAGGATTGAGAAAACTTATTTTTTATCGCCAAAACTAGGGCCTAAATAACAAAATTTATTGCAACGGATTGAGAAAAATTATCTTTTGTCACAAAAATTGAGGACTAAATAATAAAATTTATTGCGACGGACTAGCAACAAAATTTGGTCACGAAATAATCAAAATGAATAAATACATTATGAAATTATTAACGACATTTATAAATATAACAACAAAAATATTTGTTGCTACAAATAACAACGGATAAAGTTCGTCGCTATGAAGTAGCAAAATTGGCAACGACTTTCATTTTTCCATTTCTAAGATGTTAGCAACGAGCAAAATAGCAACGATCTATATTCTGTCGTTGATCCGTCGCTAAACCAATATGACGACGGATATATGTTGATTAGCAACACATTTTGTCTATTGCTAAACGTTGTATTTTTAAAGTGGAATCAATATTCACGTAATTTTCATGCCTAATTTACAATTAAATTTTTTTTTAACTAAATGATGAAAACTCTTTTTTGAACAAATTAAGGGTAAAAATTATAATAAGTTACAATATATCGTACAATTTTAATTTTCAATATGATATCTTTCTTATGTTTCTTTAATTTTATGTTTTATTTTTCAAGTTTAAATAGCAAAATTTAATGGGTCATTTCATATTTCTATTAAAATATTTTTTTTCAGATCTCACTTTATAAAAATACACTGAATATATTATTGTTATAATAAAATATTTTTATCAAATATTTTCAGATAAATTTCTATATAGATTGTTAGATGAATTATAAAAGAGAAGATAGAATGACGAACGATATATTTTAGCATTTTCTGGTGTCAAAATTATAATGCTAAAAATTATTGTTCACATATATGACAATTTAAGCAAGATATTAAACTTTATTTAGATTTATGACAAACAAAATTAATTATGTTATAAATACATAATTTATTAGTCTTTTAAAAATCACGCAAAGCACAAATAAGTTCACTAGTTAAAAAATATAATGGTGAAACTAATCAAAACATCACTCAATTGAGAATTAAAAAATACTAAATCAATTGAAATTCTTAATAAGGTAACCTTATTTGGAACTCGGAACCAAAATGAGCCACAAAATTAAAAAAGTGACCAAAATAGGCCACCTATTTAAAAAGTTACTAAAATAGGCTAAATTATTACGTTTTTTACTTTTTTGTTAACGGTCAACTAACGGAGTTTACTTTTAATAAAAAGTAATAATTTATTACGTTTTACACATTTATTTGTAAAACGTAATAAATTATTACGTTGTGTCAGAAAAAAGTTTAAAACGTAACAAAATATTACGTGTTACACCTTTATCGAGGTTGCTATGACTTGTCACGTCAACTAAAGTGACTTTTCAGAAAAGAGATGTAAAAACATAATATTTTATTACGTACTAAGGCTGTGGCTTTTTTAACGGTTCTTTGGCGAAATCAAAAGGTTGGAAAAGCTACTTGGGAAGTTGAGGAGGACGTGAGGTCCAAGTATCCATTCTTGTTCATAAATTCTAACATTCGTGCTTATGTTATGTGCAATTTCTTACCATATTTTCTGTCCTTGTTAAAGGAAGATTATAAGTTCCTTGGCATCTTTGTTTCTTTTCTAGGTAAGAGTAGTGATGTTTTAGGTTTAATCGTGCTAGTAAATGCATTTTCTGTCATTCAAGGATGAATGATCCTAAAGGGGAGTATGTAACACCCTGGTTTTTTTTCCTTGAATTTTTTCTTCAATATCACTGCCTTGACTATGACTCTCCCTGTGAATCGACAGTGTCTGGATAGGTCATATGACCCAAGTCGTAATGTTTCAAGTGATTGGTGTTGAGGTTACTGTCCTAGGTATGACTTGGGGTACGAGCCATAAAGACTCTTGATGAGTTGTTGGGATGAGTCGTAACCAAATCATGTAAGTCTGTCGCTTGGTTTTTCTCTGAGCATGAGTGGCTCACTATGAGCCGTACAGACTTGTTATGAGTCATGGGGAGAAATCGTCCAGTGTATACCCCAGGTTGGGTTTTGTGATGACTATGAGTAGACTCTATAAGTAGTAGGGTCCTATTACGAGTCCTATGGATGACTCATAAGGTTAACAGTGTGTGGGGTCCTAGAGACTGTCTTGGTTATGACTCATGGTGACAAGTCATAAGGAGTTGTTATAAGTCTATGATAGACTCATAGTCTAAGGTAGCATTTTTTAGCATTTAAGTTAAGGGAATTATGGACATTTCCCCTCTTACCTAATTGAAACCCATGTCCTATAACCCCTTTAAGGTGTTATTAGCACTCAGAAACCCATCCAGGTAACTTCCCAAACACTCCAAAAGTTCTCTAAATTTCCTCAAGAAAGTCAAGATAGAGCTTAATCAAGTTGATATTCTAAGGGCTCTAGAGTTAAATTCTCTACGTGAAACTTAATAATTTAGGCATGTGACTCTACCATTATACTTAATATTTCTACTTCATGAAAGTACATGATTATTTATGTGATTTAAATTATTGTCTTTTGACATGATTAATGGTTTTTGATTTGAATGGTCAATTAATGGCTTTTCTATGGTTTTGCTTTGCATTACTCACGTTTTAACCATGGTTTTAAACTAATGGATGTATGGTTATGGTGAATAAACTAAGAGATTGTAATTTCCTAAATTATGACTTTTGAAGTGGTTATGATACAAACCCTATGTTGTGAAATTGTTTTAGTTTTGAGAAATATGAGAATTTAACTATTGTGGAACTATTACATTATAAAGCTGAACTGAATCTTGTGGGTTGGTGTTTTCAAAAGTTGATGCATAATTGAACCAAGGGGATTGAGATTTCCCACTGTAATGAAATTATTTTAGCATGTTGATTTTACCTTGCATGTGTAGTTGGTATGACGATACCAATAATGTATGCCTAAATGTATACTGTGGCTCAATGAATGAAATTGTGTGTTAAATGTTTTAATTGGGCTATAAAGAGGACTGTGTAGCTGAGTCATGAATGTAGAGGTCTTGAGAGACAAATACTAGAAAATGCGATTGCCGACGTGGGGGTCTATATGACTGGGTGGTTCGTGTCCACCTTATTATTATTCTCATATTATTGGGAGGTTCGAGTCCCCCATGTCTTATTGCATAATTTGGTTCTTGTGTCACCTAAATATTCAGAGAGGTTCGAGTCTCACATAGTATATATGTTTACCCTATGGTTTGTGCAGCCACACATATTGGGGCCCAAACTGAGGGAAAGCTGGGCTGTAAGACCCCGTAAAAGTATAAGTCTAATTTAGTCTTACATAGCATGAAAGAGGTCTTCAGACTTAGAAAATTTTAAGCTAAGTATTGACACTTAGTCTTATTTCTGACCTCGAAATTTCCACGACATTGTTTTCGATCCATACGACCTTAGATTGTCAATTTTTAAGTTGATTCATGATCAGGGATGTTAATAGGTCCTATAGGGTGAGTTTCAGAATTTCCAAAATCCGTTTCGGACATGTTTGGAATTCAAAGCAGTGGCATCGCGTAATTAGAGTGCGACGCACGCTCCAGTCCACCCGTAGGGGGGTGAGATAGAGTATATGGCATATGCTTCATTCTGTTGCAATAGGGCATGCGACGCACGCTTCATTGCACGCCCTTAAAAATTTTAGCATCTAGGTCCACGTATTTGAGGGCAATTGGGTCTTTTGGCTCACATAAAAAACGTCCTAAACACTTAATTTCACCCTAAAATATCCTAGATACATGAATTTCACCAAAATCCTCTCAAGAACAAACCCTAACTTCATCACGCTTAAAGGTCAAGTCTCAAGAACCCATTCCAATCTTCACGAATATAGAAATAAAGGTATGTAAAGTGTTTATCCCAGGGTTCCTTCCACCCTTGGAGTTCAAGAAACTTCTTTTGAAAACATGAATTGTGATTTCCATGTTGTGGGCTTGATTGTAATCATGTTGATGTTGTGGTATGTATTCCAAGTTAAGATCTTTAATGAATTTCATGAAATTATGTTATCATTTGTGTTGAAATCCTTGAATTTGAATTGATTAATGTAGTCATGAAGCATTAGTTAAGGTTCATGCTTAAGCATAGGATTATGCCTCCCATATGTTTGTTAAAATGCCCAAGTGAATAAAATTGTGCCATGTGATCCATGGGTGGTCCTATAATGATCTCATGATAGAACTACATGTTCCAAATTACTCCTATGTTGAAATTATGCTTTTCATGTGATTATAGCATAATTATGTGAATTTAATAGTGTATTTGTGACACACTAGTATTGCATTCCTATTCATGTACAAGTCCATGACTTTTACAAGTGCTTTATGAAATACCTCATTGATTTTTTAGTGAACGGTTGACTATTGCCATGTTGTCAAGAATTTCCATGTTGTATTCTTATTCATGCTATCGAGTCCTGGGGGTATTTAATACCTGATAATTTAGCTGATTACCTAAGTTCAATGTCAGTTTTAAGATAATCTCAGTCACTCCACAAACAATAGTATTCTCAATCAGTTATAGAAGAAAAATTAGTAAACTCAGTATTAGTCTAGTCTCGTTTAGTATTTAATTCAGTACTTTGTAAACTCAGTCAGTTAGCAGAATTCATTAGTATTTCGTTAGTCAACGGAAACTCATTGAACTCAATAACAGTGCAATCAACCCTAGAATAAACTAGGAACTTAGTTCAGTGTCTATTCAGTTGGGAGTAGGATTCTGCATCGAGTGAACCCAAGAATGTGGGCCCACCTACCAGTAGAGGAGGTGATTCTTAGAAGCAATTCTTGCATTCCAGAACTACATTGCCAGCGTAGTTTGAGACATCAAACCTTCTAGTTAAGGGTAGATGAGGTAGCTTAACCTGCTAGATGAGGGTCCCACCATTCTCGTTCAGGTCTCTTGCCAGATGAGGGTAGCTTTTTAGTGCCAATTAGATGATTACCTCCCACAGTCTTATTCTCAGTATCCATTATAAAACTCAGTCAATTCTATAGATATAGGACTGTCAGATACAGTCACTCAGCTCAGTAAAGAACTCAGATAGTTCTATAGAATCAAGATTGTCCGAAACAATCACTCAATTAATAGAATATTAGATATAAAAAAATCCATGTTATTAGTAGACTCAGTATTTATTATCATCACGACCCCAGTTATAGTTTACGCATTCATACATGTACTTTTATTCACCTGTACTCATGTTATTCAGTTAGTATTGTTCATGTATGATACAAGCGTAAAGAGAACAAGGATTACAAGTGATACGAGGGCAAAGAGGGTACAAACACCTTAAGCCATACTCAAACTATATCCAAGAAGAGGGAAGAGTGTGAAGGCCTTTTCAAAAGAGAGGCAAATGGGTATCAAGAGCTCAAGACCATTACCTAGGAGACAAGATCGGGAACTAAAATGTCTTAAGTTCATCAAAGAGAGTGTATGTATTAAAGTGTGAAGACATGCCTTGAGTGACATAAAAACACTACAAGGCAGCCCCATTTATACACTCCAAACCACCCTCTTCATGAAGGGTAAATGTGTCATTTCCCATCTCTTTAATAATAGACTATAAGTAGGAACCCCTTAGTCTTATTTTCTTAGTTAGATTATTTTGAAAATCAATATTGTAACATTGAAACACTATCCTCTCAAGAGAGAGTATACTACCACTTTGACATCACAAGAAATGGTTTCTTCTTGTGTTGTGTGTATCATCTAGAAACTTGAGTGCTTGATTAAACTGAGTTCCTCTTGTGTTTCTGTAAGAACTTGGTGCTTGTTAACGTATTTTGTAGAGGTTTTAGAGTTTGATACACTCTTTAGTATCTATATTACAAGTTCTCTTTGTATCAAGTTATATATCTCCTGATCTTTCAAGTTTGTGTCTTTGTTGTTCTCATTTGATGTCTTGTATGTGTGGAATATTTTTATGAATTTGTGGACTATTTTGTGCTTTTGTAGGTACCATTTGGTATCAAGTATAAAGAGCACAAGGATTACAAGTGATACGATTGCAAAAGGGTACAAGCACGAAGAGCCATACTCGAACCATATCCAAGAAGAGGTAAGAGTGTGAAGGACTTTGAAAAAGAGTTACAAACGGGTATCAAGAGCTCAAGATCATTCCCTAGGAGCCATACTTGGGAACTACAACATCTTCAAGGCAGATTCATAAATATGGATGTGTTTGAGCATGTCTTAAGTTCATCCAAGAAAGTGTATGTATTAAAGTGTGAAGACATGCCTTGAGTGTCTTAAAACAATACAAGGCAGCCCCATTTATACACTCCAAACCACCCCCTTCATTAAGGGTTAAGGTGTCATTTCCCATCTCTTTTGTAATAGACGATAAGTAGGAACCCCATAGTCTTATTTGCTTAGTTAGCTTATTTTGAAAATCAATATTGTAACATTGAAACACCATCCTCTCAAGAGAGAGTAGACCACCACTTTGACATCATAAGAAATAGTTTCTTCTTATGTTGTGTGTATTATCTAGAAATATGAGTGCTTAAGTGAACCGAGTTTCTCTTGTGTTCTGTAAGATCTTGGTGCTTGTTAACATGTTTTGTAGAGGTTTTAGAGTTTGATACTCTTTATTTGATATATTACGAATTTCTCTTTGTGTCAAGTTATCTATCTCCTTATCTTTAAAGTTTGTCTGTTTATTGTTCTCGTTTGATGTCTTGTACGTGTGGACTATTTTTGTGAGTTTGTGGACTATTTTGTTCTCTTGTAGGTACCATTTCATATCATTTGGTATTATAGCCACCAATGATTTCGTTCCCATAAGATTAATCTTGAGTTTATTCACTCAAAAAATAAAAAAAAAGTGTTGAAAAACTGAAAAACAGTAATCTGTCCAAGTTTTTGTGTTTAGGCCGGAATTTGAAGACTAGTTTTCTTGTGATTTTTGTGTGTTCTAGGGTTAAATCTTTGTTTCCTAACACAAGAATAGGTGTCCATGGTCGAAAACTTCACAAAAAGAAGTTATTGTTGTTTAGTGTTCTTGGCCAAAAGTTGTGTTCTTGTTGTTGTTTTGAGCAAGTCTTATTTCTTTGATTGTAGATCTAGGAGTACTCCGTGAGTCTTGAGTGTCTTTAGTGTTGTTTTATTCTTCCTTAACACTAATACAGTCAAGATCCAAGTTGAACTCCTTCTTGTGTTGTGTTTGTGCAGATTCAAAGGGTTGGCCATGTGTTGGTTTGTTATTGTTGTGAATTTGATATTTGTATCTAGATTTGAGTGTATTTTGCTTGTATTAGTTGTTTCGTGTGTTTTCTTGTTGTTTCCCTAGCACACTTGAGTCTAATGTCCAATATTTGAGCTTTTATTTAGTATTGTTGAAGGGTTGGACAACTTGAATATCGTTTTTATTCATAAGTGTTCATATTGTTCTTGAGATGAATTTTCAACAAAGGGTTTGTTTGATTTGAAAAGGATAAGAGAGAGGTAAAGTCTTATGTTTGTCTTAGAATTACTTTCAAGACAACACTAAAGTATCAAAGAAAACATAGGCCTACCAAAAAGGCTTCTCTACCAAAATAGTGTCAAAACATCTTTCAAGAAAGGACAAAAGAGAAAAGGAACAAAGACAAGGCCATTTTAGTGCTTGGTGAAAAGATGTTGTTCAACTTTTGACCTTTGGAAAGAGAATCCAAAGTCTTGGTTTCCTCATTTCAAAACAGAAAACCATCACCAAAATAACTAGATTGAACAACCTAAGTTGAAAAAAAACACATCAAACTTCAACAAAACAACAACACCAACGGCCAAAAATAAAAAGTAAGGGCCACATCTACAACAAAATTCAAGTCATAGGACATTACTAGTTTCTTTCCTTGTCTCTATTAGTTTTATTTTTATTTACTCCTATACTAGTTGACAACTAGTAACAACCTACCAAGTTGTGAACTAGTTTTTGAGTATTTCTTTCATGTTAAGAGTTACTTATGGTTCTTTGTTTATTTATAATTTGTAGTTGTTTTTTTGTTCAAGTGCGTGCAAAACATATTTGATTCTTCAAACCAAAATCCACTCCAACTCAAGAGTCGACTCATTCCCAAGTTCTTACAAATTGATAGCCGGCTTACAATACTTGAAGAACCAAGTGAGGAAGCCGAGTGTGAAGAATGTGTGAGCGTATTTTGAATTATTGTTTTCTTGTTTTATAGGTACAAGTGCAAATGGATCCCAAAAATTCCAATGCTTCAACCATGGACAATAATGTTTTGAATGTCCTCTTAGCTAGTCTTGAAACTTTGTCTCAAGGCATGGCTAGAATGAAGGCAAATGCTGAGGAGTTGGGTATCGATGTGTCCTCAACAAGTGATAGGTTGGAGAAGGTGGAAATCCAAAGGAGTTCTGGACCTCATACCCCTCAAAACACCTTACCTATTATTACACTCGAGACCTTTCACCAAAGGTTTTATCCACCAAGTTCTACAAACCAAGTAAATCTTCACTCCCAAAGATGAGAACAAGATGGACCTAGCTATTCTTCACACCACCAAGTTCCATAAGAAGGACTTGGAACCCAAATGCCATCCCTAAACCTGAATCCTCCAGTTAAAAATCCTCCAATTCAAAGAACCTACACTCTACAAAATCTAATGCCTCTTCTCCAAGCTCCACTAAATAGAGATCACACCATCTAAGTAAAAAAAGAGGGAGTGTTAGACTCCAAGAAGAGTAAGTCCAACCCTCAATATGAAGAGAAATTTGATGGTGAGGTACAAAAATAATGTAAATAAAAGAGGGAAAGGGAAATAGAATTTGTGGGTATTGAAGTTAGAAGGGTAAAAAAATGCTTGATTGTGGATTTTATCCACAAAGAACCCTTGGTACTCACTAACCCAAGTGCTAGAATTTTGCCTAGCATTGGTTCTTCTTATGTGTAGGTACAAGATGATATATTTCTAAAGGAGAATCCAAAAGAAATCCATCCCAAAAATGTTGGTGTTCCAATTGAATTCTTGGCCGAGAATTCAATGTAAGTGGGTTGCCCTAGTACAAACCATGGTAAAATTGGTACGCTTTACAATCCCTTAAGTTTAAAAATTTGTGATGTGGATATTAGTTGCCAAGTTGATATGGATTCGGGTATAGATAGTGTAGAATTACAAGCATCCTTCCTTGGTAGTATTTTGGGTGTGTATAATGATCAATGTGCTCCTAAGAATAGCTCACTACTTAAACATGTAAATGGTATGATTAAAAAATTCTAAGTTAGTGTTGATGCTTGTAATGTTGATCTAGATAATGAATATGGTCCTTTGAACTTGTGTGATGAAAGCCGTGATATTAGTCTTGTTCATAATGACCATGTGTACGTCAAAGTTATGAGTAATGCCTTGGGTGATTGTAGGCTTGATTCTCTCATAAAAGGCATGAGTAGCCTCAGCTTATTACCTAGGCCACTTCATCCATTTGATCCCGGTGCATTAGTGGGGCGGGAAAGGAATTTTCTCAGTTTGTGCTCATTACCCCTTGATGTTTACCTTATCCCTATCCTTTATAATGCTCATACTAAATGTTTTATTGTCAAAACAAAGGATTTCAGGTTATATTTTAAAAGAGTACCCCCTCAGCATGAAGTCTTCACACTTGATTCCTTCCTATACTACCTCTTTACCAATGATGATAACCATATTAATTTTGAATGTGTATTGTGTAGAGGTAGTAAGTTTGGTGGCTTGTTTCCTGATTTTAATAATAATGATATATGGGTAAGGTGTACCTTAGGATAAATAGTGGCACCATATTTGATGAGGTCCTTTGTGGAGGTAATGAAACAAATGTATTTTATGGTTCCTAAGCCAAAGTCAGTCTTACCTTTTGGGTATAGTAAGGCCATCAAGAACATTGTAGTTTCCTTATCTCTTGGAATTTGCCAAAACATCCTTTGTTCCATTCATGCTAAGCTTTTCATCTTACACATAAAGGCCCCATGGATGTATTTCAAATATGAACAACCTTGGGTTATTGATATATGTGATGGTCTCGGGTTGCACTCCTCTTCCCTTGATGTCTATCTTATCCAAGTCCTTTGTGATGCTTGTAGTAAGTATTTCATAATCATAAAAAAAGATTGTTGGATGTATTCCAAAAGTGTACTCCCTTGGCGTGATTGTATAATTTGTGACACTAATGCTAACCCTCGTACCATGAGGATAATTATGAGCTTGTTTTTTCTCTCTTTTATTTTCCAAAGTGTAAATTTGAGGAAAAATTCCTTTCAAGATAGAGAGAATGATACAAGCATAAAGATCACAGGATTACAAGTGATAGGAGTACAAAGAGGGTACAAATACGTGAAGCCATACTCGAACCATATCCAAGAATAGGGAAGAGTGTGAAGGCCTTTGGAAAAGAGTGGAAAACGGGTATTAAGAGCTCAAGACCATTCCCTAGGTGCCAAGCTCGGGAACTACAATGTCTTCAAGGCATATTCATGAAGATGGATGTGTTTGAGCAAGTCTTAAGTTCGTACACGGGAGTATATGTATTAAAGTGTGAAGACATGCCTTGAGTATCATAAAAACACAACAAGGTAGCCCCATTTACACTCCAAACCACCCTCTTCATTAAGGGTAAAGGTGTCATTTCCCATCTTTTTTGTTATAGACTATAAGTAGGAACCCCTTAGTCTTATTTACTTAGCTTATTTTGAAAATCAATATTGTAACATTGAAAATCCATCCTTTCAAGATAGAGTAGATCACAACTTTGACATCATAAGAAATGGTTTCTTCTTGTGTTGTGTGTATTGGCTAGAAACGTGAGTGCTTGAGTGAACCGAGTTCCTCTTGAGTTCCCGTTAGAACTTGGTGATTGGTAATGTGTTTTGTAGAAGTTTTAGAGTTTGATACACTTTTTAGTTGCTATATTACAAGATCTCTTTGTGTCAAGTTTTCTATCTTCTTATCTTTCGAGTTTGTGTGTTTGTTGTTCTCGTTTGATGTCTTGTACGTATGGAATATTTTTGAGAGTTTGTTGACTATTTTGTGCTTATGTAGGTACCATTTGGTATCAATGCATATGAACCCATGCATTCATCCTAGCTTACTTTACATACAAGTACATTCAAATGTACTGACGCATACTTTTCTCTTACGCTATGGTGTCTTATAGCATAGGTTCAGACGCTTAGGCTCCTGACCATCCTTGGCGGCCCAGCTTATCAGCGGAAGACTTTTGGTGAGTCCTCATAGTTCGAGGATGAAGTTATCACATCAGTTATCAGTATTCAGTTTACTTTCAGCAGAAGGAGTTAGTTGGGGACTGGTCCTATCAACTCTACAATTCAAATAATTTTAAAGGCTTTTCAGACTACAATATTTTCAGACAGATATTTTAGTTTGGTATTGTTATACCGTATTTCAGATTTTAGTATATATTATTTACTTCAGATCAAACCTTATGGTAGTTTTCTGCATTTATCTCAGTTATATTGTTATTACAGTATTACTATTATTAACTGCTCACAGCAGGTACCAGTCATGGGTTAGCTAGTGATCCTTCAGGATTGCTAGCACCGTGTACCTTTGAGGTACAGACTTGGGGCATTACAAACTTGGTATCAGACGTAAGGTTTAACAATATCCTAGGAAATTTGAAAGCCACATCTAGTAGAGTCTTGTGCATGGGTGTGTTGTGCGCCACACTTATGGGCAGTAGGCTATGATACGTTTTAGGAAAAGTTTTTCTTCTTTCAGTATTCATGTCGTACAAATGAAAATGAGCTCAAGTTAAACTCTTATTCTAATGCATTTTTCCTTTCGTTAGCAGAACATGCCTTCCAAGAAGAGTAATAAAAGAAGAACTAGAAATAAAGCAGCCCCTCAGCCCGTCCAGGAATATCCTCTGGATGAGCATATCTTCCACGCTGAGTTCAAAGCATCTTTTACCACCCTAGATCATTTTCTGGTAACCCAGAATGAACAACTAGCTGTTGTTTAAGCCAACCCAGTGGCCAATACTACTGCAGCCAGGATTTGAGACTTCACCCAGATGAACCCTCCATCTTTTACCGGGTCTAAGTCAGATAAAGACCCTCAGGAATTTCTTGATTAGGTGAAAAAGGTTACAAATATTATAGGGGTGATAGCTAGTGAGAGTGTTGATCTAGTTGCATATTATTTGTAGGATGTGTCTCACACATAGTTCAAAAAGTGGAAAATAGAGAGGGTTGCAGATGCAGGCCCCGTAGAATGAGAGGAGTGTGCCACTACTTTTCAAGATAGATTATTTCCCCTAGAACTGAGAGAATCTAAGGTGTTAGAATTTATTAACCTTAGGCAGGGAAACATGATGGTCAAAGAGTATTCTTTTAAGTTTACTGAACTATCTAGATACGCTCCTCATGTGGTGGCAGATAACAGATCTAAGATAAGTAACTTTGTATCTAGGGTGAATGATAGTATGATCAAGGAGTGTAGGACTACAATACAGGTTAGTGGGATGGGGCCTAGCTAGGCTAATAGTCCATGCTCAACAGATAGAAGAGCAGAAGAATAAGGAGATAGAAAAGAAGAATAAGAGAGCTAGAACAGGTAATTTCAACTTTACTCAGCCTAAGTCAGAGGGTGGATATCCTTCTCAGTTCTGCTTGAAACCTTTAGTTCCAGCTTCGTCCTCAGCCAGTGCTCTAGAGTCAAAATTTAGAGACAACAATAGAGATGGGGTGTCAGGTCCTAAACCTTAGGACAGTATTAATAGTGCCCAAACTAATTTTTTTTTCCAATAATATGGCAGAAACCATTAGGGTGCTTACAGGGCTGGCAGTGATGTATGTTTTGGATGTGGAAAGCCAGGCCATAGAGTCAGATATTGTCCTCAGTTAGGTTCCCAAGGTCAACGTTACCATCTCTCAGTTCATCTGGTCGCCTGAATCAACAGGTTGCCACATCTAGTGCCACTAGTGGGCAATGCCCGAACAGACTCTATGCTCTTTAGTCCTGACAAGATCGGGAAAGTTCTCCTAATATGGTCACTGGTACATTATAAGTTTATCATTTGCATGTTTATGCTTTTCTAGATCTAGGAGCTTCTTTGTACTTTGTTACTCTTTATATAGTAGTTGACTTCAGAGTTTGTCCCAAAATCCTAGCATAGCCTTTCTTAGTCTCTACATAGTGGGTAAATCTACCATAGCCCGATGGGTATACAAGAACTATCCGGTTATGGTATCTCAGAAAGTCACTTCAACAGATTTAGATGAATTAGAGATGACCAATTTTGGCTTCATTCTCGGCATGGATTGGCTTTATTTCTACTATGCCTCAATCAACTACATAAACATAATTGTCCAGTTTCAGTTTCTAAATGAACCCATCCTAAAGTGGAAGGGTAGCGCTTTAGTTTTCAAGGGTCATTTTATTTCCTACCTAAGGGCAAGAAAAATAATATCTAAGAGATATGTCTATCATTTTGTGCGAGTCAGAGACTCTAGTTCTAAAACTCCCAGTCTTGAGTCAGTCCTAGTAGTGAATGAATACTCAGATGTCTTTCCTAAAGATCTTCCTAGAGTTCCTCCCATTAGGGAAATTGAATTTGAAATAGACCTTCTTCTAGCTACTCAACCCATCTCTAATCCACCTTATATAATGGCACCAACAGAACTCAGAGAGTTAAAAGAATAGTTAAGGGATCTCCTAGACAAGGGATTCATCAGATCCAGTGTGTCCCCATGGGGTGCGCGAGTCCTATTCATGCAAAAAAAATGGTTCTCTCAAAATGTGTATAGACTACCATCAGGTAAATAAAGTCATAGTCAAGAACAAGTATCCACTTCCCAGAATCGATGACTTGTTTAACTAACTTTAGGGTACTAGTTACTTTTCTAAGATATACCTTAGATCAGGCTACCATCCGCTCAGAGTCAGAGAATGTGACATTCCAAAGACAGCTTTTAGAACTCTATATGTTTACTTCAAATTCTTAGTCATGTCCTTTGGTCTTACTAATGATCCAGCTGCTTTCATGGACTTGATGAACTATGTGTTCAAGCAGTATTTGGACATGTTCATCATATTCTTCATAGATGATATTCTTGTCTACTCTCATAGTGTGTATGATCATGTAAACCATCTCAGAATAGTGTTTCAAACTCTAAGAAATAATCAGTTATTCACCATATTTAGTAAGTGTGAATTTTGGCTAAGGTCAATAGGATTTCTTGGCCATATAGTTTATGGTGATAGTATTAGAGTTGATCCCCAAAAGACTAAAGCAGTGAGAAACTGGCCTAGAACTATCTCTCCGATAAATATCAGGAGTTTCTTGGGTTTGGCTGGTGATTACAGATGGTTTGTTGAGGGATTTACATCTATTGCATCCCCTATGTTCATATTGACTCAGAAAAAAGTTAAATTCCAGTGGTCAGATTCATGCGAGAAGATTTTTCAAGAGTTGAAAACTCGACTCAACCCCAGTCCTTACTCTACCAGATGGTTTAGATAGGTTTGTAGTGTACTATGATGCATCAGGATTAGGGTTGGGTTGTGTCCTTATGCAGCATGGTAAGGTCATAGCCTATGCCTCCAAACAACTTACGTCCTATAATAAGGACTATTCTACTCACGATCTTGAGTTAGCAGCCATAGTATTTTCCTTAAAGATTTAAAGGCACTATTTGTATGGGGTGCACGTTGATTTATTCACTAACCCCAAGAGCCTACAATATGTATTTTCTCAGAAATACCTTAACCTTCATTAAAGAAGGTTGTTTGAGTTGTTGAAAGATTACGACATGAGTGTCCTTTATCATCTGGGAAAATCTAATGTAGTGGCGGATTCTCTCAGTAGGATGTCTATGGGTAGTGTTGCTCATGTTGAGAATGATAAAAAGAAGTTGGTTCAGGAAGTTCACCATCTTGCCTGACTAGGTGTTCGCTTAGTCAATTCAGTAGAAGGTAGTGTATGGATTTAGAACAGTTTCAAATCACCTCTAGTTTCCAAAGTAAAGGAAAAATAGGATAGAGATCCCAGTCTTGTTAAGTTGAAAGAATCAATCAGAGATCAGAAGATAGAGGTTTTCTCTAATGGGGGAGATGGTGTGTTTCGTTACCAGGGTTGGCTATATGTGCCAGGTATAGATGACTTGAAGCAACAAATTCTTGTAAAAGTGCATGGTGCGCGTTACTCTATTCATCCAAGGGCCATAAGGATGTACCTCGATTTGTGGTAGATCTATTGGTGGAGTAGGATAAAGAGAGACATTGCAGAGTTTGTTAGTAAGTGCTCAACATGTCAGTAGGTTAAGATTGATTATCAAAATCTAAGTGGGTCTATGTAGGAGTTCAGTATTTCCACTTGGAAGTTGGAAAAAGTGAACATGGACTTTGTGATGGGTTTGCCTCGTACTCGTTGCTAGTATAATTCAGTTTGGGTCATTGTAGACTGAATGACCAAGTTAGCTAATTTCATACTAGTCCATACCTCTTATTTAATCGAGGACTATGTAAAACTCTATATCAGAGAGTTGGTTAGGTTACACGGTGTTTCATTATCCATTATCTCAGATAGAGGTACCCAATTTACCTCTTATTTCTAGAAAGCCTTCCAAAAGGGTCTTGGTACCTGAGTTCACCTCAGTACAACTTTCATCCTTAGATAGATCGTCAAGTAGAAAGGACCATTCAGACTTTAGAAGACATGCTGCGTATGTGTACGATTGACTTTAAAGGTAGTTGGATGACTATTTACCTTTGGTTGAGTTCACATACAATAACAACTATCATTCAAGCATTAAGATGGCTCCGTTTGAGATGCTCTATAGAAGGAGGTATAGATCTCCCATTGTTTGGTTTGAAGTAGGTGAGGCTACAGTGGTAGGACCTGACTTGGTATTTGATACCTTAGAAAAAGTTTTATTGATTAGAGAAAGGCTTAAGACATCTCAGAGCCGTCAGAAATTATATACAGATGTATGCAGAAAGGATCTTGAATTTGAGATTGGTGACTATGTGTACTTGAAAATCTCTCTCATAAAAGTAATGAAGAGGTTTGGTAAGAAGGTGAGCTCAGTCCCTAATATATCGGTCCTTACCAAATTCTCAGGTATTTTAGAAGGTAGCTTACGAGCTCAAGTTACCTTCAGACTTAGCTTCAGTACACCTAGTGTTTCATGTCTTCTTGCTAAAGAAGTTCATAGGTGACCCAACAACTATAGTCCCTATAGAGGGTATAGATGTTCGGAACATCCTCTCTTATGAGGAGATCCTAGTCGAAATTCTTGACAATCAGGTTCGCCGACTGAGGAACAAAGAAGTTCCCCTAGTCTAAGTTCTTTGGTGGAATTAATCCGTTGAGGGAGAAACTTGGGAAGAAGAAGCAAATATGCAGACCAAGTACCCTCACCTCTTCTCCGCTAACTCAGAATCTGCTCAAGGTAATAGTGTTTCCTTAAGCTTACTCATTTTCATGCTTAGATTGTCTTTATCAACTTGGTATCAATTACCATTACATATTCATTCATCATTCATGAGTCAGTTCAATCATGTATTCATGCATCAGATATGCATGTTCAGTAAGAAAACAAAAACTCAACTTATCAATTATATCAGTCAATAAATCATGCATTAGATATGCATGTCCAGTATGTACTTTTAGTTTCTCAGTTCTCCCATCTTAGTCAGACTTATTTGAGGATGAATGTTTCCAAGGGGGAGATATTTTAAGACCCTGTAAAATTCTTAGTCTAATTCAGTCTTACATAACATGAAAGAGGTCTCCAGACTTAGAAAATTTTAAGCTAAGTATTGACACTTAGTCTTATTTCTGTCCTCAAAATTTCTACGACTTCGTTTTCGATGCGACCTTAGATTGTCAATTTTTAAGTTAATTCAAGATAAGGGATGTTAATAGGTACTATTGGGTGAGTTTCGGAATTTTTAAAATTCGTTTAAGGCATGTTTTAAATTCAAAATAGAGGCATCGCGTGATTAGTTTGCGACACACGCTCCAGTCCAACCGTATGGGAGGGTGAGATATAGTGTATGGTGCACGCTCCATTCTGGTGTACTAGGGCATGCGGTGCTTGCTCCATCCACACCCCTGAAAATTTTAGCTTCCAGCTCCACATGTTTGAGAGCAATTGGGTCTTTTGGATCACATAAAAAATGTTCTAAACACTTAATTTCACCCCCAAATAGCCTAGATACATAAATTTCACCAAAATCCCCTCAAGAATAAACCCTAGCTTCATCAAGCTTAAAGGTCAAGTCTCAAGAACTTATTCCAATCTTCACGAATC
This sequence comes from Capsicum annuum, assembly GCF_002878395.1. Lineage (NCBI taxonomy): Eukaryota > Viridiplantae > Streptophyta > Magnoliopsida > Solanales > Solanaceae > Capsicum > Capsicum annuum. The sequence continues at coordinate 178,113,156 of NC_061116.1, forward strand.
TAGAAATCAAGAAATGTAAAGTGTTCATCCAAGGGTTCCCTTCCACCCTTGGAGTTCAAGAAACTTCTTTTGAAAACATGAATTGTGATTTCCATGTTTTAGGTTTGATTGTAATCTTGTTGATGTATTGGTACGTATTCCTAGTTAAGATCTTTAATGAATTTCATGAAATTATGTAATCATGTGTGTTTAAAACCTTGAATTTGAATTGATTAATGTACTCATGAAGCATTAGTTAAGGTTCTTGCTTAAGCATAGGATTATGCCTCCCATGTGTTTGTTAAAATACCTAAGTGAATGAAATTGTGCCATGTGATCGATGGGTGGTCCTAGAATGAACTCATGATAGAACTACATGTTCAAAATTACTCCTATGTTGAAATTATGATTTTTATGTGATTGTAGCATACTTATGTAAATTTAATAGTGTATTTATGACACAATTGTAATGCATTCCTATTCATGTGCAAGTCCATGAATTTTACAAGTGCTTGATGAAATAATTCAATGATTTAATAGTGAACGGTTGACTATTGTTACGTTGTCAAAAATTGCCATGTTGTATTATTATTCATGCTATCGAGTCTTGGGGGTATTTAATACCCGACAATTTAGATGATTACCTAGAGCCAGTGTCACTTTTAAGATAATCTCAGTCATGCCACGATCAATAGTACTCTTAGTCAGTTGCAGAACTCAGAAAAACTCAATATTAATCCAGTCTCATTCAACATTCAATTCAATCCTCAAAAAACTCAGTCAATTTGTAGAATTTAGTAGTATTCTATCAGTCAACAGAAACTCAGTGAACTCAGTAATAGTTAAGTTAAGACTAGTATGAACTAGGAACTCAATTCAGTTTCTATTCAGTTGGGAGTAGGATTCAACACCTAGTGAACCCAAGGATGTAGGCCACCTGAGAGTAGAGGGTGTGATCCTTAGAAGCAATCCTTGTTCCAGAACTACATAACCAACATAAGTTGAGACATTAAACTTGCCAGTTGAGGGTTGATGAGGTAGCTTAACCTGCCAGATGAGGGTCCGACCATTCTCCTTTAGGGAGCCTTCTAGATGAGGGTAGGTTTTTAGTGTCTTTACCTGTGGCACGATATTGATACCCTTCCAACTAGGATTACAGGTTGGACCCTAAATTTATTCAGAAAAGGGGCATGTCGATTAGATGATTACCTTCCACAGTCTCAGTCTCAGTCTCAATCTCCAGAATAGAACTTAGTCAGTTTTATAGATACAAGACTGTCAGATACAGTCACTCAACTTAGTAAAGGACTCAGATAGTTCTACAGAATTAGGATTGTCAGAAACAATCACTTAGTTTATAGTATATCAATTATCAAAAATCTATGGTATCAGTAGACTCAGTATTCAGTGTTATCACGACCCTTGTTACATTTACTTATTCTTGTATGTACTCTTATTAAGTTGTACTCATGTTATTCATTTAGTATTATTCATGCATAAGAACTCATGTATTCAGCCCACCTCACTTTTCATACTAGTACATTCAAATATACTGACGCATGCTTTTGACTTATGCTATGGTGTCTTATACCATAGGTTTAGACGCTTGGGCTTCTGACCTTCCTTAGCGGCCCAGACTATTAGCAGAAGACTTGTGGTGAGTCCTAATAGTTCAAGGATGAATTTATCATGTCATTTATCAGTTTTAGTTTACTTTTAGTTGATGGAGTTAGTTGGGGACTTGTCCCATCAACTCCACAGTTCAAATAGTTTTAGAGGCTTTTTAGACTATACTATTTTTAGATAGATATTTCTATTTTGGTATTGTTATATTATATTTCAGACTTTAGTATGCAGTATTGACTACAGATCAAACCTTATGGTAGTTTTCCACATTTATCTCTGTTATATTATTAATACAGTATTACATTATTTAGTGCTCACAGTAGGTACCGGTCATGGGTTAGCTAGTGGTCCTTCAGGATTGTTAGCACTGTATAGCATCCGGGGTATAGAATCGGGGAGTTACATGGGCCCATAGAGCCCGTAGGTGTCTTATGTGTTATGATAGTTGAGCTACATAATCTAGGCTAAGATTTTAAAGTGCATGTTAAGCCTTGTTCCCTATCTCGACATGTGATATATAAATAAATATATGAATATGAATTGGTTGATGTACATGAGATTGTAATTGATTTAAACTATTATTCATGGGATTATGTTATCCCGTATCCTTGAGTTACATGCTAGATCTCCAACTGCTTACCATTTAGGTATGTTGTATGCCCATGTGATGCAGGAACTGGCCATACTTCGACTTCTCTTGCTCAGTGATTCATATTCAGGATCGTTCATTAGTTGACATTGAAGTAGTGAGCTTCCCTATACGCTTTGTCTCTTGTCGGGGGCATACCCTGACTTTTTATTGATATTTAGTTTAGATTCTTATTTTAGAAGGCTTTGTTTGGACTACTCTGGGTTTGGGTTACATTGGGCAGGCATTTTGGCCTGTTTTTGGTCGATATACTATAGACATATTTAATTAGCTTTGAACTTACCTTTATGTCATTTTAATATATGTTTGGGATTCATCCAATATTGGGGATGTTCTGTTGGTTTAGTTAGGTGAAATGGGTGATCTCCGGTCCTTGTGGTACTTGATATACTAGTCACGGCCAAGCCCTGGTTTGGGTCATGATAGTTGATTTGCAGGATGCGGTAGAGAAAGACTGCTTCTTTTCTCATTTGGGTAGGCGTTGTTTGGGCTTAGGGTCAGGTCCAACCAACTCCTTATCCCTTTCCAGCTTACTAGTCAATAAACTGTTCCTGACTAAGTGAAAAGCACCAAAGGTATCCAAAAAGTTAAACTAAAACTAAAACAATTTCCAAACTACAAATCCCTAGCAACGGTGCCAAAAACTTATTGATTGTGCCCAAGAACATATGCATGTGTAAGTTGTCTCACCAAATAATAGATTGGCCTTATAAAAATCCGAATAATGATCCCTCAGAGACTTGTGTTGACAACTACTCAATTCTAGTTCAACGATTGAGATTAATCAAGTGCTACACGGCCAAAAGTGTTTGAGAGTTATAAACTAAAAGTGAAGTAAACAATGTGGTAAATTATGGTGATTGGACAACCAATGAAAGAGAAACCCAGGGTAAAGGATCTACGGTCAATCATACTATGCTATTGAACTTCATTGGTTAGATTAATTATATTGGTCGTTGATTCACGGGGTTGGTGGTATGATCATGGACTTTTGAGCCTCTAAACACCTATCTAAATCAGACCCATAACTACATCGTTGAGAGGGAATGTTAGAAATAGGTTAAATGCATTCATATTTTATCTATTAATGAACCAAATTGGTCATTCTGTAGAAGATTATAATCCTACTCTATTTACTGCACATTTTATCCTCTTTTTTGTCCTTCAAGGCTCAAAAGATGACAATGGATGTATTCTAAGGGTCGAAAATCCTTAAAATAGTTATAAAAAGGATAAATAAACATGCAAATATGATAAATAATCAAAACCAAATCAATTCATAGAAATAGTAATCATGTTCTCCGCCTTAACCTCGAAAAGGGGGCTTTTAGCCGTACATGGATATAATCGTAATCACGATAGAAGAATACATGATAAAATCCACAAACAAACTAAAGTAAAGAAATAAAAACCCTATTTGAAGTGTTTTCCATCCTCCATCAAGGTTTCAAAATCATCCAAGGTTTTTTGCATTATGTTTAAGTGTCGTATTTATAGGAGAGCAAAGATGGCCGAAATTAGCATAAGTCCTCGACACGCCACCTATAGCGGATCCCAGTGTCTGTGTCTTGGAATAATAATGGGGAAACAATTGAAATTTTTCCTTAGTTATCTCCCACATCTGTTTCATGGACCTTATAGCCTTGGTTAGGGTCTCATGGACTCCAAAACCTCCTATTTGCATCAATGCTTGTCCTTGCTTTTGTCCATCCATTCCAAGAATTATGGAGCTATTTACACTTGATATGCAGTTTTTTTATCTTACATATATCATAAATAATCCTATAACATCACACACCTCAAATTAGAGCTCAAAACAACACACAATGTACAACGGTGAACTAGAAACTTAGCTAAGAATTAGTTTCGCCCGTTTTGATCGTAAACTTAGTTTGACACTTGTATTTCTTAAATTGAACCTTAAAAACTATAAAAAAAAATGTATTTACTCACATAATTAAACAATAATAACATTATGAACTCATTACACATAATAGAATTCATCGTAGCTCAAACTAGTAACACTAGTTTCCTCATTTGAATTCTAAGTGACCAAATTAAGTACAAACTTGTTTGAAAAATATATTAAACATTGTGATCAAGTACTTAAACACTTATATATTCATTTATTTAATTAGTCACTCATTAATCACATAACAATTCCTCAAAACTAGGCTTAATAAGCTCGGATAACCACTTTGAGGTGCAGAAATCCACCTCAGATCAGAGAACTGGGCTAAATACATTCATATTCCATCCCATAATTGAACCAAATAACTCACTTAAGTATATTTATATCCTAAGTGAAAATCATAACATCATTTAATAGTAGATTATGATCCTATTCTATCCATCCCGTGTTCTACTCTATCATTCATCCTTTTGGGATCTATTTTTATTGGTTTTATTAAACTTATGCCTTTATTTCCCATTATTTCTACTACATCATTTACTTTTAATTTAAATTTTGTATTACTGCTTAAAGTTAATTTTCCAATAAAACCTATGCACATTAGTAAATTATTTCCGCTATTCATTTCTTCGTATCTCTTAGTCTGAATTCCTATTTTAATATTTTGTCCAAATTCTTTTAAATTCATTAGGAAGTCTGGGAGTAATAATAGATTTCGATGTTTTTAGAAAATTGTTTGAATAAATCAGTTTGTAAACAATCCTACTCAGTACTCCCTTTTTCCTATTGTTTCTTCATGTCTATCTTTCTTATTTTCCCCAGAGTTTTTTTTTTTTTACCCTGTTCATCTCTTTCTCTTAATCTATATTCTTAACATTATACTTCTTTAACCACACCCCGGAAAAGTTTCTATCTGGCAGATAACACTCGTCCTTCGTCTATAGTGCAGACTTTTTTGGACTAACAAGGCCAGAATTCCTAGGAATTTACAGGTTAATCCATCGTTGATACTAAGAAATTAAGAGACTAACCATATACTAAGTTTAAGAATTTAAATGTAATTTACATGGTTATGCAGAAATTATCAAACATATAATTTACATGGTTATGCAAAAATTATCAAACATATATATAAGAGCATAAACATAAATAGAAATATTTTTGTGGGGAAAATATAAGAACTTACATGAAGTAACTAGGAGAGAGGTTTCCCTTTCGGGAACCCCCTAAAGATTTGAATAGAAAAACTTCAAGTTTTATAGAAAACACGATGTTACAAAGTTCATATGAAAAACACTGGGTTAGACAGGTTGTTTGGGAGAAAGGTGTTAAACATTACAAGGAGATGTGGAGTTGGTTGATTTCACTCTGATCTTTTACTACAAGAATGTGTGCCTTTTATAGGCAAAAACTACATAAAGGAGTGGTTTTAAAAACTTTTACGTGGCCGAAATATAATTGGCCGACACTTTTAGATAAAAGATAAGAAAGAAAACTTTAATAATGCAAGTCGGGTACGCATTGGGCCCCATCGTCACATGCGTTATTAATATTCTTTCGTACCTTTGTGGACGCGTGCTTCAACAGTTTTTCTTTCTTTTTAGAAAGTAGTGATAAAGGAAGCACTCAGACTGACACGGACTATTACAAGACATAAAGTGGGCATCCCCACTTGACCATACTATCTAATAATACAAACTAGGATAACTGTAGAGTCTGGTGTGTTGAATATCTTTACGTATCCAAGTTGTGCAGGGCTATGGAGTCGAAACTCATGCCTGAGTCGTCGTCTTCATATGGATCCTGGGCATCCTGGAATTGTGCTATGCTATCTTCGAATTGCGCTATGCTGTCTTCTTCGTCTGTTCTGGCAGAATTATTCTCTGTATTATTTATTGCTGGCATTGTGTTGTCTGGTTGTTCGTCTGATCCTTCATTTATATATTTGTCTTGAGGTTGGTTTCTAAAAAATCTATCTAGTGTTTGTTTAATTATAGTCTCTATTGTCTCATTTTTTCTTCTGGATATTAAAGTCTTTTTTGATGTCTTAGGTTTTAGCTTGATTTTTGATGAAGAGCAACCTTCATCTTCACTTTTTGGCAAAGTGACAGCCATTAACGGATTTGATGCGTCTTTACCGATCACCGTTTGAATCGGACTAGCTGTACCAACATCCGGTACAGTGGATTTCTGAGCATTTATTGGGAAATGCACACCCTTCTCATCCATTTTTTGAGGAGATGGAGAACTCTGAGTTGGGGTCTGGGTTTGTGCATCAGTTTTGCTCACGGGAGTCTGTTGTCTGAGTTTTATTTCTAACATGTGTATGTGTTTGATTAGTCTGGTGTTTTCCATGAGTAAGGACTCTTTCTGGACATTGAGAGTTTTGAAATTTTCAGTCATGGAAGAACAGTGATTACAAAAAATAATCTTACCAGTTTCTTTTTGCAAATTGTACTGGGGTATCTGATCTGGATTTTGTCTCAGAGAAGGAGATATGTAATAGTTTGGGCCTAAGTATCCCCTAGCATGATTAGTAGCTTCTGTGAAATCATTAAAACCTTTAAAGAGAGGAGCTTTAAAACCTTGTATAGAATCTAGTACCTCTAACCAGGTTTGAAAAATGCCATTAGTTTTTCCATGAATTACTACATAGTATTTAAAACGAGGCCTATTTTTGTCGGCCATGTAATGACATAAAGCATTCATAGATGCCATGAAATAGTTTCTATTTTGTCTGTTATAAGAAATCCAGAGGTTATCGATTAAACACCTTTGGGGTCTGTCTAAAACATAGTCTGGTCTTATTCTGAATGATATATTGCTCTCAGGGTATGCTATTAAATTAAATGGGCCGAAATGAATTCGTTCCATTGTCTCGAGGGATTCTAATGGTCTAAAATTTAAGTTACCTAACATTGTCTGTTGGTAAGCTTCTGAGGATGAAGCTACACCTTTGCCTTTGTCTGCAGGAGCTTGTCCTGTTGGTCTCATGCTGAAAACAAATGAATAAAAATTAAAACATTTATTTAGTTATTCCTAGTTGTAATCTACTTAATTGGTCAGCTAATGCGTTCTCTTTTCCTTTTATATGTTCGAATACTATATTCTTGTAAACTGATATGGTATCTGTAAAGTTTAGCCATCTTCTTCTACTACTAGTTTTGTCATTTATTTTCTGATGGAATTTAACTATAGCTTCGCAATCTGTTCTGACTAATATTTCTTCTTTATTTAGTATAAATAGTTTAAAGGCATTAAGGCCATATATAATTGCTAATACTTCTAAGTCTATGGCGCTCATATTGCCTTTTTCTTTGTATGCGCCACTTTGATAGCCACAAATTTGTTCTTCATTTTTGTTACTATATTTATTAGGTCTTGCTTTTAAAATAGCTCCCCATCCTAAATCACTTCCATCTGTTTGAATTATTAAGTAGTCTGATTCTAATGGAATTTTTAAATCCGGGATATTGCTGACCTTTTCTTTTATCTTTTGGACTAATTTAATATCCTCTATATTAAAATGTTTTTGTCCTTTGCTACCAGTCTTTGCATATAATGGTCCTGCGATTTTTCCTAGATCTTGAATGAAGTTTCGTGCATAATTGACTAATCCTAAAAATTTTTGTAAATCCTTTGTTGTTTCTAATTTATCTGGCATGTCTAATACCTTTTTTGCTATGTGTGGTTGTAGTTTTACTTTTCCATTTCCTAAAGTAATTCCTAAAAAATTAATATAGGTTTTACATAACTCCATCTTCTTTTTGCTTATTATAATACCATGTTTAATGAATAATCTAAAAATTATTTGTAAGTTTCCTAAATGTTCTTGCATGGTTTGGCTAAAAACTAAAATATCATCTACATATACTAGGATGAAATGTTTGTATTCTCCGAATATATTATCCATTTTTCTTTGAAAAATGGGCGGAGCTGTTTTTAATCCAAACGGCATGACTAACCATTCGAAATGTCCGCTTGGACATGTGAAGGCAGTCCATTCTATGCTATCTGGATGCATTTTAACTTGCCAGTAACCTGACTTGCAATCAAATTTACTATAAACCCTTTTATTTTGAATTCTGTTTATTAACTCACTTTTGTCGGGTAGTTTGTAAGCATCTGTTCTAGTATTGTCATTTAATCTTTTGTAATTTATTACCATACGAGCTTTTCCTCTTACTTGTTCACTATGATTTCTCACCATAAAGGCTGCTGATCTATGTTTAGAGGTGGATCTTCTTATTACTCCTAATTGTAATAGTTCTTTTATCTGTATGTCAAATTCTTTAGTATCTTCATTATTTGCTTCTATAGGTGCCGTTTTTATTGTATACTCTAAATTAATTATATCTAATTTGCACATTATCTCATTGGCTTCCCAATGAGCTAACGGTTTTTCTCCTATTATTTCCATTTCATCTAATATAGAGATTATATTTTCCAAGTCTTTTGGACTGTTTATTATTCCTATTTTATCTATTCCTTTTCTAAAATTATAAAACTGAGTTTCTATACTTATTAGGGTATAGTCTTTTTCAATATCTGTTAAACATTCTTGTCCTTCTGCATTAAGTAGTGTATAGGTTCTAACTTCTTCCAGATTTTCTCTTAGCAGGTTGTTGCATTGATTATTTTGGCAATCGTCGCAACATGGTTCTGGAAGCGATTTCTTTTTATTTGTATTTAGTTTTCTAAATACTGTAGGCAGTGTTACTGTTTGTACTGGTGTATAAGTTAAATTTTTAAAGAGCATTATTCCGTCCCTTGTCAAGAGACATCCTCCTTGATTCTGTATACAAAATCTTAATCCAATAACAAAATCTGATCCTATATTTAAATCTCGTGCTAGTATTTTATTGACATTGTACACTGGGTTATAGAATTGATTGCATGTATTTAAAAAACTTATTTGTGCTTTGTCTATGTAATAATTATAAATATTGTGCGACCCATCCATTTGAGTGGCCATTATAGGTTTATCTAGTATTTTTAATAAGTGTTCTGGTACTATTTCTTTATTGATTAAACAGCTAGTACATCCAGGATCTATTAATGCTAGAGTTTCTATTTCTACGTCTTTTATTTTAATTTTTACTAATACTTTTATGGTAGAGAATTCTTTATCTTCGTTGCATATTAGACCAGTGCTGTTTTCTTCTAAATTCATAAGTTCTGCTTCTATCTTTTCTAAATGTACCGCTTCTTGTGTATCCGTTTCTTCTATGGTGACTTTTGTTTTTCCTTTTTCTAGAATGGTTAATCTTTGTTCTAGATCATTTAATCGAGTCTCTAGTGTAGACACCCTTAGGTTTAAAATTTGATTGCTCGTATATTTTTGTCCATTATTTATTTCTGATTCTACTTTTATTTTTAAAGTGTTTTCTATACAATTTATACATGCCTCTAGGTAACATTTTTTGCATTTAGCTCTGTTGTCTTTACTTGGGTACCAATTACATATACGGCATCGATTACTATCTAAACCCTTATTTCTTTGAAATTCATGTATACATTCTTGATTAACATTCATTAAATTATTAATCATTAGGTTGCTTAAGTCTAAATCTTCCATTTCTTGACCTAGCTCGTTAACTAGGTTATCTTCGTCTGATTCAGAAGAGTCAGATTTTAGATTATCTTTATCATTTATGTCAATACTTATTATTGAGTATATACTTTCTGTATCGGACATGTATTCATCTACGTTTAATAAAGTTTCTTGGAAATCTTCTATTAATTGAGAATTTCTAGTTCTACTATTATTTCTCTTGGGACATACGTTGGCTAGATGGTCTATACTGCCACACGTATAACATTCTAGTTTATTTTTATAATTTCTGTCGTTTCTATATTTTCTAACATGTCGATCTCTATTTAACCAAGGTTTTTTAGCCTTTGACTTTCTTAAGAAGTATTGTTTTCTATTATATGGTTTCTGATTATTTCTTTTCTTATACCTTTTATGTTGTTTCTGATCATAATTTTGAGTTGTGTATATAACAGATTTACAGAAATTCATTTCATTTCTTTTCAATTGTTTTTGTATTTGTATGTTTGTACATTTTTCTGTTAATATATCCATTATATGTTGTGTTCTATGTCCTATTGTCCATTTTAAATTTGGGTTAGCACTACCCCATCTCTCTTATACCATCTATCCTCTATTTCTCTTCCTAAAGCTCCTGGTAATTTATTAAATAATTTTTTGCCTAATTCTTCATTAAAAGTATTTCCACCGACAGTACAATAATAAAAATAGTCTTGTAAGAATTTCTTTATATATACCCAATGTGAAATACTTAATTGTTCTAGTTTTATTAATGCTTCTTTTTGTAGAGCTAGTAATCCACTATTTGGATCTTTTCCTGTTAATAACATATGCATTTTATTTGTAAAATTATAGGGGTTAGGTCCCATACTTAATAGAACCTGGAAGTCATATGGGCAGTTTGTCTTAAAACTCTCCCATGTAGCCTTTGCAGATTCGCCTAAAAAAGTTTCCAAATATTTATACATTGTTTCTGTATCTGTTTCTGTATAATGTCTTAAGTAATCTGCAGCTACTATTCCTTTCCGTAAGTCTATTACTGTATCCCACATTTGGGGATCATGTGTTGCTATATTTAGAATTTTACCTTTACTACCTCCTTCTTGTAATTTAATTGGTTCCTCTATTGGCATTCTTTTTCCTGCTGGTTTTATATGGTCTCCCCTAAGTTCTGTATCTGGGTTTATCCTAATTGCTGGTCTTCTAGGTACATTGCCTGTACTATAATCTATTGGTTGAGGATTAGGGTTTGTCTGTTGGAATGGGCTAGCACTCGAGGAGCTAGTTGGTTCCAATTCTGCTAGTTCTTTATAACTGATAGTGGAACTTAATATAGAAAGTGTGTCTTCATCTTTTCTTTCAAAGCTAGTTTCGTTATTTCTATATCCGAAATTATCATTTCGTTCTAAATAGTTTTTGAAATGTTTTATACATTCTTCAATTTTCATGTTGTCTTTTTGACATCCTTTACATTTAAAAGTTATATTTTTATATTCTTCCGCTAAAGCTTCAGCCTTTTCTATGGCCATGTCTACTTCATATCCTTCTTGTAGGACTTCTATATTCATAAACCCGCTTTCTGTTTCTATATTACTTTCTGTTTCATCATCGTCTAAATTCCTTTTAGTTGTGTAATTGTAATCTGTAAACCTTACGGAAGTTTCGCCCTTACTTGTAGTATATAGTAGATGAGAGTCTGGTGTAAAAATTTTTGGTTTAGTAAATTTATTTAAATTCCATTCTAAACCTGCGTATATTTCGGGATCTATTTTTATTGGTTTTATTAAACTTATGCCTTTATTTCCCATTATTTCTACTACATCATTTACTTTTAATTTAAATTTTGTATTACTGCTTAAAGTTAATTTTCCAATAAAACCTATGCACATTAGTAAATTATTTCCGCTATTCATTTCTTCGTATCCCTTAGTCTGAATTCCTATTTTAATATTTTGTCCAAATTCTTTTAAATTCATTAGGAAGTCTGGGCTTATATAAAATATTCCTCCATTATTAGTCATATCTACTTCAGTTAATCCTATTATTGATTTTTTAATGTCTGACCATCTATCATCATATATAGTTATTAATACTTTGGATCCTAAATTTTTTTCTAGTTAATCCTTTTATTCCTATAACTATTAAACCCATATGCATTAATACCATTCTATTCTTTAGATGTTTTAAAGAATGCGCATTTACTAAATCTAGTATCTTAAAGTCTTCTCCTATGGCAGATATTTGTTCTTCTCTATAGTGTCTATATAACTGGTTATCGGTAGAAAAATATCCTGCATTATATAGTGTCTTGGGATTTAATAATTTTAATTGATGTTGTTGAAAAATTTGTAGGTCTTTATCTACATCTATTATTTCGTTAAGTTCTTGATTCTGTTCTGCATTAGGTTGTCGTTTGCATATTCTGGCTAATAGATTATTGTTTCCTATTCTATTCTCTGAAAAACTTATTCTTTGTCTTTCTTCTCCTGTATTATTTTCGATGGCTCTTCGTCTATTTGATAGAAAGTCCATTTTTGTGGTTTTCGTATTATGTTTTTTCGTTCTTGTTTGGGAGTTAATTCAATTCTTTTTAATTGGTTAACTAGTTCGTCTATTTCTAGGTTATTTTTTGGTTGGGTTTCTTTATTTATTAAGATGTCTATTTTCTTGTGTAATTCGGGTAATTCTGGCTCTTTGTGGAGAGGTTTTTGAGTTTCCTTGCCTTTTATTAAAATGTCTATTTTTCTGTGTAAGTCTAATAGTAATTCTATTATAGTGTTATTTTGTTTTAGTAGGATTTTATCTGTTTGACTTGAAGGTATATGCCTAGATAGTCCTTCAGGGTCACTATGATAATTTTTTGATTTTTCTAGTGCTTTATTGTAGTTTATATCTTCTTCACTCATGAAAGTGATATTTCTTCTAATCTTTTTGTTATTTTTTGTAAGTCCTTAATTTCTGTTGTTATATTTTCTACTTGTTCTACAAGCTTAGCTATTAGTTGAGTTGTTTTTAGTTCTAATTCTTTAGGTTTTTCTATTATGGTTGCTATTAGTTTTTCAATTTCTAATTTTGTAGGTATTTTTTCCAAGTTAAACTTATGGTTTAAATACTGGATTTTTCTGTCTATTTCTACTTCTTGTGACTTAAGATAATCTAAATTTTGTTCTATCTTTTCTAGTGTCTTTTTGTTTTTACTTTGAGTAACTTCTATTTGGTCTAGAGTTCTTATTATACTGTTATCTTTTTCTTGAGTTTTTTCACTTGTATTTATCAGGAAATCTATTATCGTGTTATATTGTTTATCTTCCGAATGTAAAATATGCTCTCCTTGATTAAAATTACACCTTATGGTGGAGTTATTTTTTAATATTCTATATTTCTTTTCAGGTTGGAATCTAAGATCTAGGTAATCGAGATGTTTTAAAGAAGGTATTTTGTTATCCCAGGTGATTTAAGTTAAGGTATTTTTTACTTAGCTTAGTTTGATATCTCAATCTACTATTTGTATAAGTTATATCCAAGTCTACTTCTTGTATATTCTCTATTAACCTAGATTTTTCGCTAATTAAAGCTTTTTTATAATAGTTAGATGTTATGGTAATTATTTCGTCTGTTTCCTTAAAATTTAAAATATCTGTTTCTAGATTTCTTATTTCTTTATTTAACAGCTCTAATCTTTCTACAAATTGTTTACGAATTTTTTCAAGTTGATGTTTATATATAAATTCCCTATAATATTGTTGTTGTATTTGCCGTATGACCTCAATATATCTTATTGGCATTTATTATCCTAACTGATAAGCTTTTCTTCTAATGCGTTCTTTAAGCCACCTTATTGCGGAAGTACTATTTTCTAAGTCTCTTTCACAGCCCTGTATTTCCCAATTTACTGCGCTCAATAAGTCGTGATAATAGTTTGTTCGTACTTTTTTAACTTTTAATAACCTTTTTTGACCTTCTTCTAAATTACGTAGTTTAGTCAATATATGTTTTTGTTTTCTAATTTCTCGGTATAAATAAAAATAACTACACCTTATGTCTTGAAATGATCTATGTCTTTTCATATAAATTTTGAAAATTATTTGCGAGTTAATAGGTAATGTTCCCAAAACCTTCTTGCTCTGATACCAAAATAATCGGATATTTCAATATATAATTTTTCAATAAATAATTTACTGAATAATAATAGATTTCGATGTTTTTAGAAAATTGTTTGAATAATAACCATAGTAATCATGTTCTTAGCCTTAACCCCGAAAAAGGGCATTTAGCAACTCGGGGACATATATCTAATCACAAGAGATGAATACATGATAGAATCAAAAATTAAACTAATGTATTGGAAGAAAAACCCCAATTGAATTGTTATCAAGATTATATCCAAGACCCAAGGTCATCCAAGGTGTATAACATAATGTTAAAGTGTCCTATTTATAGTAGAACCAGATTGCCCGATTTTTCAAAGCCTCCGTGCATGCAAATATCACGCTATCTAGGCAGCATTGTGTAGACTAATCATGGTGAGATACTGGATATTTAATTTGAAAATGCAACCAAGTGCATTCCACAGTCCTATGACGGCACCTAGGATTCATGGCACGCCAATGAATCAAGAAATTTAAGCTTTCGTCAAGTCTTGTCCCATGTATTTGTCCATCAATTCCAAGATCTGTGGTGTTGTTCCTAGTTTATTTCCAGATTTTACATCAACTATATATCATCATGATCAACTCCCCAATCTTTCTCCAACATAAAAAACACATATTAAACCTCCAAATAACATAAATTCAATACTATGATCTAGTAATGAACATAGCTCAAGCTAAGAGTGTCCTCAACAACTCATGAAGCATAAGATAAATCATCAAAACAAGACTAATAGGGCTGGATAACAAGTCCTAGGTGCATAAATCCACCTAAGATCAATGACCCACAGAAAAAGGGCCTTTAGGGGGTTTAGGATTACCTGTATATACTAACCTAGTCCTTATCCTAGATTTCTAATAACCATCATCATCATCAATTTACTCTGTATAGTACCAGAGATGTATATTTATAAATGCATGGTCTCAAATCAGGGCTAAACGAGTGTGTGAATCTATAAATTTGTTACTTACAAGAAATTTTGGGGCTGAATCATCATACGAGTGTGGAAAGGATCAAAATTTCTCTCGATTGACGTAAATAGTAGTAGTAAAATTATGGATCGGAAGTTAGTTTAAAAATTCCATCAACTGTTCATTATGGTGGTACAATTCCTATTATAAAAGAATTCGTCTTAAAAGATAAAAGCGGGATTAAATCCATTTTTAGGAAAGCACTAGTAAATCATATTTTTAATCAGAATCATACCATTAAGTGAGAATAAATGTAATGAATCTAAGCATGCCATCACCACTATTCTTACAGTACCACTATAAGTGTCTAAACATCAATAATCTAAACCACACCATTTACGAGGTTAAATTACTCGCTCGATATCCTACTAATATCATGATCACGGTCTTAGGCCCAATAATACATAAATGACATAATTATATCATTATTCAGGAAAAAAACATATTCCACCAATTAACATAGCAAACATTACACAAAAGGTTAATTAGCCTCAACTACGTCTAACATGCTAGCAACTTAGGGTAATAGGATCCTATAAACATAGTATGCATTTCACCTTAAGGGTCAGTTACCCTTCTAACCCCCAAACTCATAAATTAGACTATGTCACGACACTATACCCAATATCACATCAGAACATCCCTAACTAACATGCAATATGTATATTATACACCATCTTATGAAGATGAGTAGACAAAATCTTACCTCGATATCGAACCTCAAATCATTGAATTACCCTTGAATTGTCTGCCTTTGCTGCACTGTCCAAAAATTACGCCATGGTATCAATTGTAATCTACACATCAATAATAGAATAACAAGATACATATTTCTATATTAATGTTTGAGTTAAAATTCATACTAAGAAAGGGCCCGTAGGGCTCGCAAATGGAATAAAAAATTGTCTCCATCACGCCGTCCCTCTAAGGACAGGAAATGTATGCTCAAAAGTTGTGCATAAATGGAGCATAAATTGGGTCTTAAATCGATCCTTAATGTTTAGGAATTTAAGACCTAATTTATAAGAATTTTCCATAAATTATGATCGAAATTAAAGGAAAATTTTACACAAATGACCAAGGAGAGTTAGTCTATCTACCTTAAGATTCTGTGGATGATTTCCTACTTCTTACTTTCTTTGAGCTCCCAGTTTGGTGTTAAAATACTGGAAAAGGGTGGGGAAAAAGTAATTTAAAGACACTAGGTGGCGCTTAAGCAGTCACCCTATCGTTTTAGCAAAAACCGCTTAAGCAAAGCAATCTGGCAATGCTAGCATATGTATCAGTTAAACAATTCTTGGGCCGCTTAAGCAGATACAATCATCGCTTAAGTGTCCATTACACAAATGGACAGTATAATTTAAGCAACACTAAGTCTCATATGAGAAGATAACTTAAGTGGTCATATGATTGCTTAAGAGGTCGTATTAGTGACCTGATGCACTAGATTTCTTTGAGTCTAAATAGACTCTAATAGGGTGCTCGGGATTCATTCAAAATCCCATGCATGTAAACAAATATAAAACCATACCAAATTTGATGATTCAAACTCAATGAAACCATCTAAACTTTTATTCGTGATTGTTTTTACGATTTTTAGGGCCTACACATATACTTCCATTTTTCACATAATCTTCCCAATAACCCAAAATGACTTCGAAAGCCTTGAGTCTTGAAACAAGGGTCCCCTTATCCTAAAATCAAATGTTCCAGAGCTGATGGCTCTATCGCAATTCTCATCTGAGGTCACCTACTAGGAGTTTTGGTCCTAGACCAAATCCTAAATTTTAAAAGTTCCAAAACAGGAAAATAAGCCTAAAATCCAAATGAACTATCCAATAAACTAAGTGAAAGTTTTGGCAAGTAACGAATGACCTATAGTCTTTTTGGGAAGGCTCGATATAGAAAATGCATACAAATAGAGAAAATGACCTAGGATGTCATTACAATATCCACTACTAAAAGAACTTTCATATGCAAAAATCAAGGAGAAAAAAAAAAGCATAAAAAGTCAAGAGGACGAGGTATTGGGCCCTCATCCTCCCCGCATGATTCCCCAGATAACCTTCATAAGAAAAACAACGCTTTCAAGGAATTTCACTTTGGGAATGCTGTTTTACTCAAACTTCTTTTCTTCACTTCTTAAACAACCAAAACTCAACCTCCGACCGACCTCCGACTTAGCTATGAAGACTAATGCATGCAAATCTGATCCACACCATACTGAGACTACACTGATACCAGCATAACCTAGCAAAGACTCATCCATGACAAAGATAAAACAAGTTAGGGGTCATATAACTGACTCCAAATAAAAAAATAACATTCTTTTACCCTTCCAAATCTGCTATCCAATCAAAACCAAGTTGAAAGTCACATAAGTCCTCCCCGTGCAACTCTATCACATAATTCTTGAAGAACTGAAGCTGACTTACTAAGAATTAATAATGGAAAGCATGAAATAAGACCATAAAGTGCTACCTGGGAATAAAAAAGGAGATTACCAAAGACTTTAATCTATGTCCATGCTACAACTGGTCCAAATGACCCTCAAAACTGACAATTAGGAGTTCGAAGCACAACCACTCAACACCCAATGATCTTCTCCAGGAGGTCCCATCAATCGAGGATGAAATGATGATGAATTCAAATCATGAATACTACTTCTGCTCAGTACATCATCCAAAATTTTCAACAAAAACTGTAACCTTAGGTCAAAGATGAAAAAACCAATATCGTGCCAATGGACTACCAGCTGAACATTTATACCACAATCCATCTTAATTGAATGAGACCAAATAGGTAGACATAGAGTAGGCTTAACCATCCAATAGATGAAATCCCAACTGAGACAAATCTCAAAATAAAGGCTGCACCCTAGCTCTACAAATTCCCAGTGAAATTTTTACACCAAGGCCGAGCTGCTAAATCTCTACTACACAAACAAAACCTGATAATGGGTAAGAATATATACTTCAAATATTTCATAACCTCCAAGCCTTTATTCCAAGGTTTCAAGTCCAAAACCGAGCCAAAAGATCTAAACTAAGGTCGAATGCCCAAATCAACCTTACTATAAAAATCAAATATATCCTTACTAAATCATGTCAGAGATTAAACTAAAACTTAGCTGAAGCACCAATCACCACAGAGGATAAATCATAAGCTGAAAACACTAGCAATGAACTCCAAATCTTCTACAGGGAAAGAAACCCCAAAGCATACTAAAGAACACATTAAGGCTATAAATCGTTCTAGTAAGAGCCAAAACAAAAGAAACTTAGATAAATACAACCTTAGATGAATACTAAACTATCTAATATTCCATATCGACAATGACCAATTAATTTACCAACTTAGGAAATAGACACAAAAAGGATCACTGATCTATTACTCTCTAACTCCACTAAAACAAAATCCACATCGCAAGAACAACGTATCCAACTCTTAATCCTAAATAAGAGTAAGGTTATCACCAGGAGAAGGTCCTATCTAACTTGAAAGGCAATTCTAAGACCTCTTGACATTAGCATTGAAACCACTACCAGGTGATGAATTAGTACGATCATAAGAATGGACACCAAACTGGTCAACCTCATAAACAGACTACACAACCTAATCGCCAACTAAAACCACATTAGAACAATGTGTGGTCAACCTACCTCCTCTTAAATAACCCACTCAACCAATCTACCATAGCTAATAAAAGAGGAAAATGTATAACCTTACCTTAATACAACATAGATATTATCCAACCAAGATAACCTCCAAAGCCAAATGAATAAAAACACGAGGAAGGGAATCTAACTAGATAATGCTAGATTAACTACCTACCAAGAGATGACCGATTAATATTTAACAATGAAAATAATAACAATATTAATATAATTATCAATATAAGGAAGAGGTGGTACAAAAAATTAATATCAATAACAAGTATCACTATAGTACCATAAGAAGGCCATATGCATAGGTAAATAAGACTCAAAACCAAATGCTATACCCCCATGGAGATATCAACACTAATCTACTCTATCCACTACTAAAAGAAATAATCTATGGTGTAGGTCAAACAAACCTAATCTTTATAAAAAGGGAGATAATAATTGATATAAACCTACCAAGGCATACAACCATTGATGTGTATGAGAACTCCAATACACTCAAATGAAAGATAAAGTTAGAAATAAAAATTGCACAAATCATGATAGAATTTAAAGTCACTTAACTAATGCACCGGGAGGGGAATGGATATGAATGGGTCTAAACTCACACTGACCATTTGAATCTTCAACTAAGCCATTAAGCATACTGTTTCTAACTGAAGGTTCCACAATATCATAAGATTAATCTAAATGAGTTGAATAACTAATAATCCCACCCTGGGACACTCTCTGGACTAGTGACTTATCTTTCTTGAATCATAGCAAACTTTTGAAGCCCTAACTGAATGAGAAATATGAGTGACCTCAACTGGCTGGCCAACGAAGTCAAGGGAACTCCCTAATGAAATGACCATCTTTTATGCATTCATAATATACCACAGAAGCTCTACACTCACATGGACCATATGCTAACCCTGCCTAGGCAACTAACGCATGCCTATGGCACTCTGTAGACCAATGAATAATCTTGCTACAACTGTGGAATGCTCTCAAAATACTATGATGTGTTGCCTATGTTGATCAAGAATGGCCACCATAGCCTGAAGACCTATATCAAAAACTCTATAAGTTATGGTAATGATTCTACCCCCTAGTGACCACCACAACTAATCTGAGAGACACCTATAGTTTAAAATGTTAGCTACGTAGAATTGATAGGATACAAGCAAAGCTAACCTCCACTAGGAGGATCCCCACTACCAGATATAATACTAATAACATCGTATTGATGACATGGCATTTTACCATAATCTTCATTAGTCTTAATACATTCTCTTTATGTGAAACTCGTGATCAACAAGCTAATTGAGGAAAGACTCAGTTGCTATAAAGTGCTCTAACACCAAATAGTAGCAAAGCTAATCCACTAATAAATGCTTAAACTATATGATGCTCTAAAGGATATAGCATAAGAATATACCTAGCCCACTTAAGAAACCTAATATCATACTCTAAAATAAATAAAGAACCCAATTGAACACTATCAAACCCAACTCTAGACTAACTTCTTGATGAATTAAATATCATCCCTTGATTTGAGGTATTTGTGAAAAGAGTCGATATCCCTAATGATAAATCTTGAAATTTCAAAGCGGTCACAACCCTTACCAAATCTCGAGTTAACCCCAAATCCTCTGGGTAACATTAAAGAACGTCAACATCCACCCTGGAAACTTTTATTTGACACTACACTAAAGCTCTAGAAATATATGTTAAAGTCCCATCTGCATCTATTGACAACCTTGCATCATCCATCTGGGATAGAGTAGAGTCAAAAAATGTAATAGAGGTTCATAACAATACAAACCCATGAAAAAAACCAAGAACAAAATTTTATAAAATGCCCTGTAGCCTCCTAATAATAGGTTACAAATTAAAAACCATGTCCCGGAGTATGACTCCCCCTTAGCATTTGTATCAAGGTTACGAGTGGTACCCAAACTCATACCCAAATGTTGCCTTGACCATACCTACTGGTTTTTATACAATGCAGCGCCCCATATGTTATACCTAAGGGTACTAGTGTCACCCTCAATTTTACCTACCACTTGTATAGTGGACAAATTCCACAAGACAACTCCAACATACACCATATGACTTGCCTTGTACCACTCGTATATTCCTGTACGACTCTTACCTAGTTGATTTGTATATTGGGAAGTAGCCAAGCCCAACAACTGCCTAGGTTATGAGTGAACCCTCAAGATATCCCCTAACTCATATACAAAGGGTACAAGTGGTAGCCTTGAGTCGTACCAAGCCTAGTGAGTCCAATACTTAGGAAAATTTTCAAGGGTCCTATTTCTAGGGTGTTTTAGTTCAACCTCATGAACTGTCTAACCATTGTGGGATAAAAAAAGGACTGACAAGAAAACCATACTTATTTTGAGAAGCCACTAACTATACCAACATATGGATAGACTGACGAAACCCATCATTCATCACTTAATCCTAAGGAGATCAAGAAGGACTAGAGAAAACTGGTGGGACTCAAGAAGGGCAATCAGGAATTAGACCCATAGACTATGTCTGAACCTCATAGGTAGAATACATCCCATCAAAATTATCCTCGATACTAACAGAGGCATTTCTGTGAGTTTCATATCATTAATGAGGCATGATATGAAAAGCGAACAAATGGGAATTGTAGAAGATTTTAGAACATTAGATTCTACAGCTTGAAATAGAACACAAGAAAGAGAAATATTCTTAAATACCCCATATCCTCTCTCTTATGAGTGTGGCATACTTCACACCCTTAAAAGAGACTCTACTCGACATGGCTTTGTGGACTCCCAATTGATCATGAACCTATGTCTCTGGGACTAATCTTACATGACCCGAACTAGGGCCTAGTCATGTTGGGCATCTCAAATCCAACCGAGACTGGAGGGCACCCCCATTACCCAACCGTTAATTGCCCGATACCCTAGGTCAGATAAATTTTGAACAGATAACAAGATAAAACAATTATAATTTAAAGAAATTAAATTAAATACATGATTGACTTAAATCCATAACCGTGATTAAACAATCACCACCACATATCCATCCATTACCAATCCCAATGCCACTATTAATACCAAGGTCAACACTAAACCGACATCGCCCATACCCATATTAGTCCGACAAAGACTCTAACAAGAATTAGATAATATCTAGTCAAAAAATGCCCCCGACTATAGCCAAATCCAAAGTCTAAGAAATAAAAATAATAATAAAAAAGTCCATAGCATGAAAATGGAGTCTTCTGGAGTGTGGAAGCTCAACAATTTAGCCTGACTCAAAGCTGTCCCTGAATCCAAATCACTGAGTAGGAGGAATGGTAGTATGGTTCGTTACTACATCACATGGGGATACAACGCCCGAAGATGGTTAGCAGAGTTTATGCTAGCATGTACTCAGGGATAAGATAAAATAATGCCATTATTCAAAACCAAGTCAAATAACCATATGCAATCACATATGTACATATATGACATGATGCAATGGGAACAAGGTTTAGCATGCATTCAAACCTTTACCTGGTCTTTGTAGCTTTGCCATCCTAAAGCCACCCATGGGTTATAGAGGTTTAGCTCTTCTGTTGAAAGGGTCCTAGTGTGTGTAGCCGTACATACAAAAGAAAAGATCCTAGGATGACTAGTACATCCCCCAAAATATAATGTGTGACATCATGAACACGGTCACCAAAAATACAAATCACATTGACAAACATGAGTATCCAGTTTCGATCCCCCAGGACCTCCACCTTCCATGGATTTTCTATGCCCCTTTTAAGCCCATATTAAAACAATTTACACATTCCAACCATTTACCAAGGAGCCTTTTAATTAGGGGTTAACTGTTGGTATTATTATACCAAATTAGAGCTTGGAAGTCTACTCCAACCATGCCAGGTAAAACCATTAAGCCAAAATTAGACTCCACCATTTCTAATTAAACCAAAACCATGGACACCTAGGCCTTTCCATACCATTTGAAATCAACCAACCCAATTTAGGTTCCATTACCATTTATGCAACGTAAAGGGTTCAAGAATAGTCAAACTATGTGGCAAAATCATTCTCATGTTCATTTTAACAAATAGGTTGAGGGAACATAAGTTTCTAACCATAATTAAGTAATTCGGGGAAATCCATAACACCCCGAAGTCCATTTACCATTATCATACATCCCATAATGTTCAAAATCATATTAAAATAAGAAAAAGCCATTATTAAATTATGAGAGACATTATTCAACCATGAACAACCAAAACCCCCAACCATTATGTCAAACCATAACAATATCCTAAAATCCAAACATGTAAACTATGTTTTTTGTTAAATAACAACGAGGAAGGAGTAACATGCCTTAGACACCAAGAAAGACAGAGAGAAACCACCCTTGTAAGCCTTAATTGATTATCTTGAATAAACCCTAGCCTTTGCTTGAACCAAGAGTTTAAGAGAGATTTTAAGAGTGTTTGATTGGGAATAATAGGTTAATGAAGTCCAAAAAAGTGTTTTAATTCATGGTATAAAAAGTATTTAAAAGGAGACATATCCAAAACACCCCAAACTTAAAGCTGTAAAAATACCGCAAGTGGTTATAAGTCATCCCTGTGACTCGTGACCACAACATATGACTTGTACCATTGAGTTATCATAAAGACAGTGAGTTAGACAACCACACACTTTCCACCAAGGTCTCCACAAACCAACTCGTGACCTAAACATACGGCTCATATGTTCTAGTCGTACCTTAGACAGAACCCAAGGGATTGGACACTGGACAACCTACAACTTCACCTTAGAACTTGTAACCTATCCTCATGACTCTTAGTGAGACACTCGTACTAAGAGCCAAGTCAAGTCGCTAAATTTCTAATTTGATGAAGGATCATCCTAATGACCCATCACTACAACTAATAAACCTTACCTCCAAGTTGTAACCATAGTTCAAATCCAAGCACCATCGACTGGACTCATTTTGATTTGGGTCACCTGACCCATACCCATACCATATGAGTCGTTACAAGTTCAGTAAGCTCAAGGATCAGGAAATTTCTAATGACTAAAATCCAAGGTGTTTCAATTCTCCCCCACTTGGATCATTCATCCTTGAATGATGGAACAAGTCACTGACATGCATGATTAAAACCCTAAACATCTTTACTTTTATCTTTAACTAAGTAAGAAAACAAAGATGACAAAGAGCTCAATCTTTTTTTTTTTAACTAAGTTAGAAATTAAAGATGTTAAGAATAACACATAACTTATGTACAAACTTTAAGAATGGAAAAAAGAAATGGATACTTGGACTTCATGTCCTCTTAAGCATCCCAAGTAGCCTCTTCAACCATTTGGTTCCTCTATAGAACTTTTACCTAAGCTATATCCCTGGTCTACAACCAACAAACCTGCTGATCAAAGATTTTAACCGGTACCTCCTCATCAGATAAGGAGTCCTAAATACCAATATCCTTGCTAGGTACATCTATGATAGATCACCCTAAAACTTTCTCAACATAGAAACATAAAACATCGGGTGAATGGAGCTAAAACTAGAAGGAAACTCCAACTTTTCCACAATATTGCCAACCCTTATCAAAATCAAGTATTGACCAACATAACAGGGACTGAGCTTCCAATTTTTACCAAACTACATCACTCCCTTTATGGGAGATACATTTAAGAACACCCTATCCCTAAGATCAAACTCTAACTTTATATACTTTGTATCTACTTAGGATTTTTAGCGACTTTGTGTTACCTTAAGCCTCTCCTGTATCACCTTCACCATCTCCATGTCTTGGTGAACCAAATCCGAGACAAATATCTCTGCATCGCCAACTTTGAACCACACAATAGAGGACCTACACCTCCTACCATACAAAGCTTCAAACGGAGCCATTCCAATACTAGAGTGGTAGATATAATTGTCAGCAAACCCCATACGAGGTAAATGCTCAACCCAACTACCACCATTGTCAGTTATATAAGCACGAAGCATATCATCCAATGCATGAATAGTCCTTTTTGATTGCCCATCCAACTATAAGTGAAAAGCAGTACTAAGACTCACATTGGTCCTCAAATCTTTCTAAAATAGCTGCCAAACTGCGTACCACAATATAAGATAATAGAAATAGTTACCCTATGCAACTTCACAATCTCTTGAAGATACAACTTTACATAATCCTCAACCGAGAAATTAGTCCTTACTAGCAAAAGATGAGCAGACTTTTTTATTTTATCCATGCTGACCCAAATCAAATAAAACTAATTTAAAGACAGAGGAAAACCGTTAAAAAATTCATATTGATCACTTCCCACTTCCACAAAGAAAACTCAATTTCTTGGTACAATCCTTCGGGTTTTATGTATTTAACCTTCACTTATAGGTACACCATACACTTAACAAAAAACTAGACACATCCCTTTTTATATTGTACCACCGATACATCTTCTTAAGTTCATGATACATTTTATCGAACTAGGATGAATAGCATACCATGATTCATGGGCCTCAGCCAAGACCCTCTCTCACAAACCATCCATGCCAGGAACACACAACCACCCTTAGTACTGCTAGGTACCATCTCTATAAATCTTGAATGCTATCAACTACTGGCCATCTAAATTACCCTTAATCTTCATCAATACAAGATCTAACACTTGCTTCTCTTTTATCTTAATATCGAGAGATGACTACTCCACCTCATGTATAAATACCCTACTATATTCAGAGTCCATGAAACGAACTCCAAGGTTATCCAGACAGTGAATATCCTTCACCAACACCTTCTTCTCCTTATCTACATGAACTAGACTCCCCATGGACAACCTACTAAGAGACTCAGCAACCACTTAGCTTTACCTAGATGGTAGTGAAGACTCATGTCATAATCCTTAAGCAACTCAAGATATCTCCTTTTCTTGAGGTTAAGTTCTTTGTGAGTAAACTCATATTACAGTCTTTTATGATCAGAAAAGCTATCCATAGGTACTCCATTCAAGTAGTGATGCCCGATTTTCAACACAAACACCACAGCTAATAATTTCAAGTCATGAGTCAGATAATTCCTCTCATGAACCTTCAATTGCCAAAGTTAGATTATCCTTAATCTTTTCAAAAATGCCCTAATAAGTATTAGACCACAAGAACTTCACCATTTTAAGCATTATCTTAGTCAAAGAGGAAATTATAGAAGAAAAATTTTCTATGAACCTCTTGCAGTAACCTGCTAAACCTAAGAAGCTCTGAATATCTATTAGAGTCGTGGGTCTAGGCCTTTTATTAGCCATTGTAACTTTCTATGGATCTATTATGATCCCTTTACTAGAAATGTTAGGACCCAAAAAACTGACAACATTCAAGCAGAATTCACATTTTGAAAATTTGGCATATGATTGCTGATCATTCAAGGTTTGTAACATAATGCAGAGGTGATCGACATAATCCATCTCACTCTTTGAGTACACCAAAATATCATTTATGAACACAATGATGAATGAATCCAAAAAGTGATGGAAGACCCTACTTATTAGATGCATAAATGTCATCGGGGCATTAGTCAACCCAAAAGACATAAAGAGAAACTTAAAATGCCCATATTGAATTTAGAAAGAAGTATTAGAAAAATCCACCTCCCTAATCTTTAGTTGGTGATACCCATACCAATGATCAATCTTTGAGAAAAACTTAGCACTCTAAAATTGATCAAATAAATCACCTATCCTTGGAAGAGGGAACTCATTCTTTATCGTCACCTTATTCAACTACCAATAATCAATACACATACAAAGGGATCCATCCTTATTAAGAACAAATAAAATAGGTGAACCCCATCGGGATACACTAGGATGAATGAAACTCGTGTTTAAAAGAACCTTTAACTGCTCTTTAAGATCTTTCAACTCAGCTGGAGCCATTTTATTTGGGGGAATAGAAATAGGATAAGTGTCCAAAATAAGATCAATCCTAAAATCAATATCCCTATCGAAAAGGACACCAGTAAGGACATCAGTGAAGACCTCAGTAAATTTATCCACCATAGGGATGGATTGCAAAGAAGGTCCCTCCGTGTTAAAATCTTTAACTTGGACCAGATGATACAGACACCCCTTAGAGATTATCTCCGAGCTCTAAGATATGATATAAATATCCTCTTAAAAGCTAGGAAAACACCCCCCACTCAATAACTATATCATTAGGGAACTTACAGATGAGCTTATGAGTCTAACAATATAGATATTCATAGTACTAGTGCAACTATTCCATCCCCAATATAACATTGAAATCAACCATGTCTAATTCAAACAAAATCCACCTAGGTCTCCTAACTACCTACAGATACCACACAACCCCTATAGATTCTTCTAGCCACCATTGAGTCACCTATCATGGTAGAAATAGAATAATTATCTAAAATACACTTGGAATAAACCAAAAATACAAAGCCATAAATAAGGTCACATAATAAAGAGTGGGCCATAGATTAACTAAATAGTACACATCATGGAGAAAGAGTTTCAACTTACCAATCACGGCAACAGAAAATGCTTCAAACTCTTACTGGGTAGTGAGATTATAGAGATGGTTTTAACCAGTGCCTACGCCAGGTGGTGCATATTTTGGTGCCAGAGTTAATAAAGATGATATAGGAACCTTGTTTCCCGATATCAATCTTAGCCACTGGATAGTTTCTAATTATGTACCCTGGCTGACCACAGCTGAAGAACTTGTCCTTTCTTTCATCATAATTACACCAATACAATCTACCACAAAATCTATAAGGAGGATAGGATTTAGTTGATTGGGACCAGCTAGCCTGAGATTGGGAAACCTATGCCCTATAATTATTGTCACCACACAAACACCTATCACTAAATAAATTTGGGTAGGGAGCACTAGTCATCGAGTACCTAGCATTGCCCCACTTCTCCATTGGCCACTTTCCACCATCCCTGATACTCTACTACTGGTTGCCACCCTACTTAAAAAAATCTAAGCTTCTTGCTTTGACTCTCTCCTAACTCAGCCTTCTTATTTTCTCTCCCTCAACCTGCTGTATATGCACAACAAACCAAGAGATATCCATGTATTTTTCCAAAAAGGCAACCTTAGTCTCCAAAATCAAGTCTCGGGATAAATTAAAAGTAAATTTTCTCATTCTATCCCTCATGCTAGAAACCAAGTCCGTAGCATACCATGATAACTGGTAAAAATTAAAGGCACACTCCTTAACTAACATCTTGCCTTACTTTAGATTAACGAACTCTTTTGCTTTTGCCTCTCTTAACTCATAAGGAAAGAAGTTGTCCATGGAAGCACTAGAAAAATCCTCCCATAAAGATGACTCAGCATCGTCACCCCTTGATCATTCCTATTCCTCATACCACTACAATGTTACATCTTTTAGATGGTAAAATGAAAAATCCATGCCCTCCATATTAGTGGAATTCATTACATAGAATACATTTTCTATCTCGTCAAAAAAATCTTGAGAATCCTCCTCAACCATAACACCAGTAAAGGTCAGAGGGTTCAACCTAGTTAACTGTCAAACCATTGTGGCCTAAAAGATAGACTTACAGGAACACCACAATTATACTAAAAAGCTACCAACTATGCTAGCATATGTATGGATTGACCAAACTCAGCATTCATCACTTCAACCTGAGAAGATTGAGAAAAATTATAAGGAATTGGTGGGACTCCAAAAAGAAAATCTGGAACTAGATACCTAAATTAGGTCTAGACTTTATAATTAGAACATGTCCCATCAATATCATCCTCGATTGTGGCAGAGGAGTTTTTGTAAGCTTTAGATTGTCGAGGAAGCATAATGTGAAAAGTAAACAAATGGGAATTAGAGAAGATTTTAGAACCTTAGACTCTATAGCTTGGAAATAGAACACATAAAAGAGAAATATTCCTAAATGCCTCCTATCCTTTCCCTTATGAATGTTGCATGCTCACATCTTTAAAAGAGACTCTACTCGGTATAGCTTTATAGACTCACAATTGACCATGAAGCTAGGGATTTGATACCAATCTGACATGACCCAATCTAGGGCCTAGTCATATTGGGCATCTAAAGTCCAATAAATATCAAATAACACCCAAAATACCCAACTGTAAATTGCCCTGTACCCTATGTCGGATGAATTCTAAATATATAACAAGATAAAATAATAATAATTTAAAGATATTGAATTAAATCCATAACCATGACCAAATAATAATAAAAAAAATATCAATCCATTACCAATCCCAATGCCAATACCAATACCAAGGCCAACACTAATATCAATACCGTCCATTCCCATAGTAGTTTGACAAAGACTCTAACCAAAATCAGATAACATTCAGTCAGTACATGCCCCAATACATATTAAAAACCAAAGTCTAAGAAATAAAAATAACGAAAAGAAGTTTATAACATGAAATGGAGTCTTCCAGATTATGGAATCTCACCACTTTAGTTTAAATTAAAGTTGTCCCTGAATCCAAAACACTGAGGAAGAGGAATGGTGGTATATCTAGTTCCTATATTGCATGGTGCTACAACACCTAAAGATCGTTAATAGAGTGAATGCTAGCATATACTCAAGAATAAGATAAAATAATGACATAATTCAAAACCACATCTAATAACTATATGTAATCACATATATACATATATAATATGTTGGGACAGGGAACAAGGTTAAACATGCATTAAAACCATTACTTGGGTATATAGCTTTGCTATCCTAAAACTAACTAAGGGTTATATAGGCTCAGCTCTCCCTGCTAAAAGGTCCTTAAAGCATGTAACCATACATACAAGAGAAAAAAACTTGGGATGAACAGTACATCCCCCAAAACATAAAGTATGACATCTTGCACAAGGTCACCATGACCAAACCTCACACTGGCAAACATAAGTTTCCAATTTCAGTACCCCCTGGACCTCTACCTTTTATGAATTTACTACACCCCCTCCCACTTAAGTTCATATTAAAAATAGTTACACATTCCAACTATTTACCAAGGAGTATTTTAATTAGGTATTAACTGTTGGTATCGTCATACCAAAATTAGAGCTTGCAATCTATTCCAACTATGTCATGTAAATCCATTAAGCAAAAATTAGACTCCATCATTCCCTATTAAACCTAAACCATGGCCACCAAGGCCTTTCATAACCATTTTAAATAAACCAAACCAATTTAGGTTCCATTACCATTGATGCAATGCAAAGGTTTTAAGAATAGTCAAACTATGTTACAGAATCATTCTCATTGGCATTTTAACAAATAGGTTAAGGGCACATAAGTTTATAACCATAACCAAGTAATTTAGGGAAATCCATAACACCCCAAAATTCATTTACCATTATCATGCATCCCATAATTTTCAAAATCATATTAATTTAAGGCAAAACAATAATTAAACCATGAGAGACATTATTCAACCATGAACATCCAAAAATTCCAACCATTAAGTCAAAACGGTTACAATATTATGAAAAACAAATATTTAAAATATGCTCATTGGAAATTAACAATGAGGTAGAAGTAACATGCCCTATACACCAAGAAATACGTAAAGAAACCACCCTTGTAAGCCATAATTGATTATCTTGAAAAAATCCTAGCCTTTGCTTGAACCAAGAGTTTAAGAGAGATTTTAAGAGTGTTTGATTGATAATCATAGGTTAATGAAGTCCTAAAAGGTTTTTAAGTCATTTTATCAAAAGAAGTTAAATAGGGAAATATCCAAAATGCCTCCAACTTATAGCTGTAAAAATACAGCATGTTGTTACGAGTCGACCTCATGACTCATGACCACAATATATAACTCATACCATTAATTTGTCATCAAGATAGTGAGTTAGACACATACACATTGTCCTACGTACGACTCCACAAACTCACTTATGACCTAACCATATGAGATCTAGTCATACCCATGTTAAAACCTAAGCGATTGGACATTGGACAACCTATAACTCTACCACATGACTTATAATCTATCCTCACAACTCTCAGCAAGCCACTCATACTCAGATCCAAGTCAAGTTAATAAATTTCTTATTTGATATAGGATTATCTAAATGACCCATTACCATACCTATAGACTTGTACAACCAAGTCATAACCAAAATAGAAACCCAACCACCAACCACTTGACTTCTTATGATTTGGTTTGCCTAACCCTTACCCACACCATATGACTCGTATAATGAATCATTGCTAGGGAAGTGAGTTGAAAGAACAAAAAATTTCTTAGGTCCAAAATCTAGGGTGTTTTACCCTTGTTCCTTCTTTGGCACCCTGGTTTGATGTGTCTACTGCTCAGGTTTACTAGTTTATTCACTTGCTTACCCAGTTGGTAACCTATTAGACTGAGTGGGTTGCTTCTGTTACTCTATACAATAAGTCTACCAAAGTTGGCCATTCATGAGATTGAGTTCTCCTATTTTCACTGGTTCCAAAGTTGAGAAAGACCCCCAATATTTTATTGATGAGATGAAAAAAATCTTCTATGTGATGCATTCCACCAATGTAGATAGTATAGATTTCTCCACCTACTAATTAAAATATGTGGCATATCAGTGGTATAAGAAATGGGACCAGTCTACGGGCGATGATGTTGAGTGCGCTTTATGGCATAACTTCACTAGTGCTTTTTTGGATTGATTCTCTACTGAAGAATTGATAAAGGCAAAGACTATGGAATTTGTGAACCTAAAGAAAGGCAAGATGTCAGCTAAGGAGTTTGCCTTGAAGTTTAATTGGTTATCTTGTTATACTCTGAAGATGGTGTCTAGTATAAGCTCTAGAATGAGGAAGTTTGCTTTTAGATTATCCTGATACTTTATTTTGGAGAGTAAGGCTACCTTGCTAAACATGGATATGAATATTTCTCTGCTTGTGGTTTATATACAATAAGTCTAAGAAAAGAAAAAGAAGTAGGGTAAATTTTTGGAGAGGAGGAGTAAGAATTTTTACTCTCTAAATAGGGTAGAGGTTAGCAACAAAGTTGTAGTGATGGAGGAAAATGGTCAAAAAAGAATTGAGGCAATTCTTTCTCCTACTATTTGTCTAGTGCTTCCTACTAAAAGTCATCGGGTGATTGCTATATAAAGAATGGTGATGGTTTTAGGGCATAGCGTGCCTTGTCTTAGGCTAGTGGGGATCAATCAACATTATCATATCCTCTTTCTAGATTTTATAGACAGGTGCATCATGGTTTTTGCGAAGAAGGGAGGAAAATTGCTTTACATATCATACGTAGAGAGACTATCCTTCTAGGGTTCCTTCGAGTGAAAATAAGGTTCCTATTACTTTTGTATATGCTCTTACACTAGAGGGTGCTACTTCTACTTTTGGCTCTGACACTGGTTAGAACTATCTTTACGCTCTCACTACCCATCAAGAGTTTTAGGCATCCCCTAATTCATTACTATTATATTGAAAGTCTTCTTCCTTAATATGTACTATTTACTTGATCTCAGGTCTACTCTCTCTTACGTGACCCTATATGTGGTTGTGTATTATGGATTTTTTCCTAAATATATTTTGGAACCTTTTTATATTTCTACCCCAGTGGGTGACTCAATGGTTCCTAAAAGAGTCTATAGGGGTTTTGTGGTGTCTATTGGTGATAGACAAACTCTGGTAGATTTGATAAGGTTAGACATGATTGGTTTTGATGTCATATTAAGGATGGATTGGTTGCATTCGTCCCATGTATTTTTATATTGTCGAACCTATAAGGTCATCATCAAATTCCCAAATGAGCCAATTATTAAGTGGTTATATAGTTCCCTAGTGGCTAAGGGAAGGATCATTTCTTATATTAGGGCCTAAAAATTGGTATCTAAAGTGTGCCTTTATCATCTAGTGCATGTTAATGATTCTAGATCTGAAGGTCCTTCTTTTCAAACTATCCCTGTGGTCTGTACGTTTTCGAAGGCATTTCTTAATGATCTTCTCAATATTTCTCCCGATAGAAAAATTGATTTTAGGATCAATATTGTATCAAAGACTCATTCTATTTCTATCCCTCAGTATAAAATGGCTCAGGCTGAGTTGAACGAACTCAAGAAGCAGTTGAAAGATCTTCTAGACAAGGGTTTTATCCATCCAGTGTGCCCTCGTGGGGTGCACCTATTTTGTTCATGAATAAGAAAGATGTATCCCTTCAAATGCGTATTGATTAGAAGTAATTGAATAAGGTGACCATGATGAATAAGTTTCCACTTTTTAGAATTGATGATCTCTTCGATCAACTTCAGAGTGCTAAGTTTGTTTCTAACATAGATCTTTAGTCTGGGTATCATAAATTGAAGATTAGGGAGGCAGATATCCCTAACACTGCCTTTCAAACCTAGTATGGTCGCTTTGAGTTTTTAATAAAGTACTTTAATTTGACTAATGCCCCTACAAAATTTATGGATCTTATGAATCAATTTTTACGTTAGTTCTTAGACTTGTTTATAATTGTCTTTATTGATAATATTTTGGTGTACGCGGATTATGGCGATCACCTCTCCCTGAAGTTGTTGACCCTAAAGGATTAGCATTTGTATGATAAGTTCTCAAAATGTGTGGTTTGGTCAAATGCTCTAACTTATTTGGGTCATGTTGTTTTTAGTAAGGGGATCATGGTAGATCTACAAAAGGTTTTGGTGGTTAATAAGTGTCCTAGACCCTTGGCCCCAACAAATATTCAAAGCTTCTTGGGTTTAGCCAGTTATTATAAAAGGTTTGTAGAAAGTTTCTAGTTGATTTTTTTCCTTTTTGACCAGGTTAACCAAAAAAAGGTAAAGTTTTTAGGGTTTGATGCCTGTAAAGGTAGTTTTGAGAATTTAAAGGATAAGATGACTCATCTCCAGTCTTTACCCTACCCAAGGGTACTGATGGTTTAGTGGTATATTTTTATATGTTTCGGGTGGGACTTGGTTCTGTATTAATGTTGTATGTCAAGGTTGTTGCATATTCTTCAAGGTAGTTGAAGGTTCATAAGAAGAATCTTCTGACTCTTGATTCAAAATAGCTAGATGTAATTTTTGCATTTAAGATCTAGTGGGATTATCTATATAGAGTTTAAGTTGATATTTATTCTGATCATAAAGGATTGTAGTATGTGTTCACCTAGATAGAGATATAAGTCTTCACTATCATCCAAATAAAGCTAACATAGTTGCTGATGCTCTTAGCAAGTTATATATGGGATGCTTATCTCGTGTGGATGAAGTAAAATTCAAATTGGTGAAGGATATTTACTATTTGGGCAATTTCATAGTTTCTCTTATATTTCGAGAATGGTGGTGTAATTGTTCAGGAGGTGGCAAAGTCGTATCTTAGTTCTGAAGTGATTGCCAAGCAAGTGTTGGATTCTATCTCAACGAAAATAAAGGATGATGTAGGTTAATAGAAAGAGATATTTTTCATAATTGGTGGTGATGTTATCTTGAGGTACTAAGGGAGGTTGTGTTTTCCCGTTGTCGATGGATTATGATAGAGGATTTTTTATGTAGTTCATGAGTTACATTATATACTATTCATCCTAGTTCAACAAAAGTGTATCATGATCTTAAGGAGAGTTATTTGATATTATAAATTAGGATGTGGACAATTTCATGGCTACGTTCATGGTATGTCAATAAGTGAAGGTAGAATACTTGAGGCCCGATTAATTATTTCAAGAGATTGAGTTGCCAGTGTAGAAATGGGAAGTGATTAATATGGATTTATTTGTTGGTCTTCTGCTGTATCGCTAGTAGCTTGATTCAATATGGGTCATAGTGGATAGGATGACTAATTCTTCTCACTTCTTGCTAGAGAAGATTAATTTTTTTATGGGGATTATTCCAAGTTGTTCATTGAGGAGATTGTGAGGTTGCATGGTGCCCCAGTTTCTATCATATCTGGCCGGGCTACTAAGTTCTCATTTTAATTTTAGAGGTTATTCCATGAGGTTTGGTGACTAAGGAAACGTTAGCATAGTTTTCCATCCACAGGCGAATTGACAAATTAAAAGGACGATTCCTATTTTGAAAGATATGCTTCAGGCTTGTGTTTGGCTATGGTCGTAGTTGGGTTGAACACTTGCCACTCGTAGATTTTTCTTATAACAACATTTACCACTCTATCACTGGTATGCATTTGTTTTAGGCCTTGTATGGTAGGAGGTGTAGGTCTCGTATTGGGTGGTCTAAAGTTGGTGAAAATAAGTTATTTGTCCTTAATTTGGTTCATCAAGTCATGAAGAAGGTAAAGGTGATTAGGCTTAAGACCACCTAAAGTCTCCAAAGTGATATGCGGATATGAGGCAAAGGGACTTGGAATTTTATGTTGGATATTGGGTTTTCCTAAAGGTATCTCCTATGAAGGGAGTGATGTAATTTGATAAAAAGGGGAAGCTCAGTCCCTGTTATATTGGTTTGTACCTGGTTTTGAAGAAAATTGGCAATGTTGCTTTCGAGTAGTAGTTGCCTTCAAGTTTGAGCTCTATTCATTAAATGTTTAGTGTTTTGATGTTGAGGAAGTGCATGGGTGATCCTTCGAAGGTTATTCCTTTGGAAAGCATGGGCATTTTAGATTCCTTGTCTTATGAGAAAGTTCTGGTGGAAATCTTGGATTGACAAGTCCGTTGGTTAAACACCAATGATATGGCTTTTATAAGGGTTCTTTGGGAAAACCAGAAGGTTGGGAAAGCTACTTGGGAAGTCGAGGAGGACGTGAGGTCCAAGTATCCATATTTGTTCACCAATTCTGACATTCGTGCTTATGTTATACGCTATTTCTTACCATATTTTTTGTCCTTGTTAAAGGAAGATTGTAAGTTCCCTAGCATCTTTGTTTCTTTTCTAGGTAAGAGTAGTAATGTTGGAGGTCTAATCGTACTAGTAAATGCCTTTGCCATCATTCAAGGATGAATGATCCTAAAGAGGAGTATGTAACACCCTGGGTTTTTGTTCCTTGAAATTTCTGTTCAATATCACTGCCTTGACTTTGACTCACCCTGTGAATCGTAGAGTGTCTAGATAGGTCATATGACCCAAGTCGTAATGTTTCAAGAGAGTGGTGTTGAGGTTCCTATCCTAGGGATGACTTGGGGGTATGAGCCTTAAAGACTCATGATGAGTTGTTGGGACGAGTCTTAACCAAATCATGTAAGTCTGTCGCTTGGTTCTTCTCTGAGCATGAGTGGCTCACTATAAGCCATACGGACTTGTTATGAGTTATAGGTTGAAATCGTATGGTGTCCAGTGTATACTCCAGGTTGGGTTATGTGATGACTATGAGTAGACCTATGAGTAGTAGGGTCCTATTATGAGTCCTATGGCTGATTCATAAGGTTAACAGTGTGTGGGGTCCTAGAAACTATCTTAGTTATGACTCGTGGTGACAAGTCGTAAGGAGTTGTTATAAGTCAATGATAGACTTATAGTCTAAGGTAGCATTTTTTATCATTTAAGTTAAGGCAATTATGGATATTTGCCCTCTTACCCAAATTGAAACCCATGTCGTATAACCCTTTTAAGGTGTTATTAGCACTCAGAAACCCATCTAGGTAACTTCCCAAACACTCCAAAAGCCTGTAAATTTCCTCAAGCAAGTCAAGATAGGGCTTCATCAAGTTGATCATCCAAGGACTCTAGAGTCAAATTCTCTACGTGAAACTTAATAATTTAGGCATGTGACTCTATCATTATACTTAATATTTCTACTTCATGAAAGTACACAATTATTTATATGATTTAAATTATTGGCTTTTCACATGATTAAGGGTTTTTGACATGAATGGTCAATTAATGGTTTTTCTATGGTTTTGCTTTGCATTACGCATGTTTTAACTATGGTTTTGAACTAATGGATGTATGGTTATGGTGAATAAACTAAGATATTGTAATTTCCCAAAATTATGACTTTTGAAGTGGTTATGATACAAACCCTATGTTGTGAAATTGTTATAGTTATGAGAAATATGAGAATTTAACTATTCTGGAACTATTACATTATAAAGCTAAACTAAACCTTATGGGTTGGTGTTTTCAAAAGTTGATGCATAAATGAACAAAGGGGATTGAGATTTCCCACTGTAATGAAATTGGTTTAGCATGTTGATTTTACCTCGCATGTGTAGTTGGTATGACGATACCAACAATGTATGCCTAAATGTATACTGTGGTTCAATGAATGAAATTATGTGTTAAATGTTTTAATTAAGCTATAAAGAAGACTGTGTAGTTGAGTCATGAATGTAGAGGTCCTAAAAGACAAATACAAGAAAATGCGATTGCCGACATGGGGGCTATATGATTGGGTGATTCGAGTCCATCTTATTATTATTCTCATATTATTGGGAGGTTCGAGTTCCCCATATCTTATTAAATAATTTGGTTCTTGTGTCACCTAAATATTCAGAGAGGTTTGAGTCCCATATAATACATATGTTTACCCTATAGTTTGTGCAGCCACACACATTGGGGCCCAACAAATTGGGGGACAACTGGGCTGTAAGACCCCGTAAAAGTCTAAGTCTAATTCAGTCTTACATAGCATGAAAGAGGTCTCTAGACTTAGAAAATTTTAAGCTAAGTATTGACACTTAGTCTTATTTTTTACCTCAAAATTTCCATGATTTTTAAGTTGATTCATGATCAGGGATGTTAATAGGTCCTATTCGGTGAGTTTTAGAATTTTCAGAGTCCGTTTATGGCATGTTTGAAATTCAAAGCAGTGGCATTGCGTGATTAGCGTGTGACGCACACTCTGGTCCACCCGTAGGGGGGTGAGATATAGCATGTGGTGCACGCTTCATTCTGGTAAACTAGGGCATGAGACTCATGCTCCATCGCACACCCCTGAAAATTTTAGCTTCCAGGTCCATGTATTTGAGGGAAATTGGGTCTTTTGGAACACATAAAAAACATCCTAAGATTTTAATTTCACCCCCAAATAGCCTAGATACATGAATTTCACCAAAATCCTCTCAAGAACAAACCCTAACTTCATCAAGCTTAAAGGTTAAGTCTCAAGAAATCATTCCAATCTTTATGGATCTAAAAATCAAGGTATGTAAAGTGTTCATCCAAGGGTTCCCTTCCACTCTTGGAGTTCAAGAAACTTCTTTTGAAAACATGAATTGTGATTTCCATGTTGTGGGTTTGATTGTAATAATGTTGATGTTGTGGTATGTATTCCAAGTTAAGATCTTTAATGAATTTCATGAAATTATGTTATCATGTGTGTTGAAATCCTTGAATTTGAATTGATTAATGTAGTCATGAAGCATTAGTTAAGGTTCATGCTTAAGAATAGGATTATGCCTCCCATGTGTTTTTTATAATGCCTAAGTGAATGAAATTGTGCCATGTAATCCATGGGTGGTCCTATAATGACCTCATGATAGAACTATATGTTCCAAATTACTCCTATGTTGAACTTATGCTTTTCTTGTGATTGTAGCATACTTATGTGAATTTAATAGTGTATTTGTGACACACTAGTAATGCATTCCTATTCATGTACAAGTTCATGACTTTTACAAGTGCTTTATGAAAAAACTCATTGATTTTATATTGAACGGTTGACTATTGTCATATTGTCAAGAATTTCCATGTTGTATTATTATTCATGCTATCGAGTCCTGGGGTATTTAATACCTGACAATTTAGCTGATTACCTAAAGTTAGTGTCAGTTTCAAGATAATCACAGTCATGCCATGATCAGTAGTATTTTCAATCAGTTACAGAACTCTGGAAAAATCAGTAAACTCAGTATTAGTCCAGTTTCGTTTAGTATTCAGTTCAGTCCTCAGTAAACTCAGTCAGTTAGCAGAATTCAATAGTATTCTGCCAGTCAATGGAAACTCAGTGAACTCAATAACAGTGCAGCCAAGCCTAGTATGAACTAGGAACTTAGTTCAGTGTCTATTCAGTTGGGAGTAGGATTCAGCACCGAGTAAACCCAAGGATGGGGGCCCACCTTCCAGTAGAGGGTGTGATCATTAGAAGTAATCCTTGCATTCAAGAACTATGTAGCCAGCAGAGGTTGAGACATCAAACCTGCTAGTTGAGGGTAGATAAGGTGAATTAACATGCCAGATGAGGGTCCCACCATTCTCATTCAGGGCATCTTCCAAATGAGGGTAGCTTTTTAGTTTCTTTACTCGTGGTACGGTATTGACACCCTTCTAACTGGTGTTACAGGTTGGATCCCAAATCTATTTAGAAGAAGGATATGTCGGTTAGATGATTACCTCCCATAGTCTCAGTCTCAGTATCCATTATAGAACTCAGTCAATTCTATAGATATAGAACCGTCAGGTATAGTCACCCAGCTCAGTAAATAACTCAGACAGTTCTATAGAATCAGGATTGTCAAAAACAATCACTCAGTTAATAGCATATCAGATATCAGAAAACTATGTTATCAGTAGACTCAATATTCAATTTCATCACAACCCCAGTTATAGTTTACATATTCATGTATGAACTCTCATTCAACTGTACTCATGTTATTCAGTTAGTATTGTTCATGCACGATACAAGCATATAGAGCATAAGGATTACAAGTGATACGAGTGTATAGATAGTACAAGCACAAGAAACCGTACTTAAAACATATCCAAGAAGGGGGAATAGTGTAAAGGACTTTTCAAAAGAGTGGAAAACGGGTATCAAGAGCTTAAGACCATTTCCTAGGAGCCAAGCTCGGGAACTAAAACATCTTCAAGGAACATTCATGAAGATGAATGTGTTTCAGCATGTCTTAAGTTCGTCCAAGGGAGTGTATGTATTAAAATGTGAAGACATTCCTTGAGTGTCATAAAAAACTACAAGGCAGCCCCATTTATACACTCCAAAACACGCCCTTCATTAAGGGTAAAGGTGTCGTTTCCCATATCTTTTGTAATATACTATAAGTAGGAACCCCTTAGTCTTATTTTCTTAGTTAGCTTATTTTAAAAATCAATATTGTAACATTGAAACGTGAGTGCTTGAGTGAACCGAGTTCCTCTTGTATTCCCGTAAGAACTTGGTGCTTGTTAACATGTTTTGTAGAGGTTTTAGAGTTTGATACAAACTTTAGTTGCCACATTACCAGTTCTCTTTTTGTCAAGTTATCTATCTCCTTATCTTTCAAGTTTGTGTGTTTGTTGTTCTCGTTTGATGTCTTGTATGTGTGGACTATTATTGTGAGTTTGCGGACTATTTTTTGCCCTTGTAGGTACCGTTTGGTATCATAGCCATCATTGATTTTGTTCCCACGAGATCAATCTTGGGTTTGTTCACTTACAAATAAAAAATAAGTGTTGAAAAGCTGAAAAACTCAAACACGGTAATTTGTCCAAGTTTTTGTGTTTAGGCCAAAATTTGAAGCCTAGTTTTCTTGTGATTTTTATGTGTTTTGTGTGTTCTAGTGTTATATATTTGTTTCAAAACACTAAAATAGGTGACCAAGGTCTAAAATCTCACAAAGAAAAGATACTGTTGTTTAGTGTTCTTGGTAAAAAATTGTGTTCTTGGGCAAGACTTGTGTTTTTGAGTCTAGATCTAGGAGTATTCTTGTAACGATCCGAAATCACCTCCTAGGACGTCACACGGTGTATAGGACTACAAGTAGCCCCAAGCTAACCCTTTAAGCATGTCTCTACTAATAACACTAATTTCAAGATGAAATAATTCAAACACTAGCATAGTCATATCATATGAAAAGAAATACGGAGAAAATGCTCGGTCCAAATGACCATAACACTAGAAACCTCAATACAACCACAGTCTGATACTAGTCTGACAAAGCCTCTACTAATCCATGAACTAGAGAGCCATTGTGACAGGTCTCCAACTGACACAAAATGTACTGGAAATAACAATATAGTCTCTCAAAATATAGAGATGTCTGAATATAGGTCCTCGAACTATGAGGACTCACCACTATAGGAATGTAGATAGAGGTACTCGAAAATTACTGACGAGGTTGGGACTGAGCACCTGAATCTACATTATAAGACAATGTAGCACATAGACGTATATGTGGATCAACACTTGGGAATGTACTGAGTATGTGGGGGTGCATGCATTTATATAAAACAACAACAATACTCTTTAATCAAATCATGTATGTAATAAGTAATGACTCACGTGCCTTGAATAAGTATAAAATGCAAAGCTCATGAATCATATAAAATGGAACATGTAACACAATCTCATGAGTCATTATACTTTTAGCTTTGAAATTTGTACTCTTCTCTTATTCTCATTACTCAAGGCTAAAGGAATCTTTAAGCAATACTTACAACTCATGCATATGTCTCATGGAGATTAAAACTTCTTCAATGCTCAAGAACTCATAACTCTTTTGAACTCAACTACTTGGAATTCAGAATCATATAACTTTGGAACATACTTGAAGGCATTTCATTCACGTTAGGAAAATAACTCATTTCAAGCTTTAGCATTAAGGGAAAATATTCTATCTCAATGGAAAATACTTTAGTTTAGGGAGGTTCTCTTAACCGACATAAACCATGCGAGCTACATAGAGTCTAATGTGTTGTCCTCCTAAGAAAGAAACCTCACGTTGGGGAGAGGCGTCATACTCTTTCCGAGGAGTATAACCTCAACTCAGTGATCACTTATCTTGGACTCGGGCCAAATATCTTGGCCTTAGGCCCAACAATCAACTCAGCCTTAGGCCTAACCTATGGTGGCACGTAGTTCTGGGGTAAGAAACCATGGTAACTTACCTAAATCGGTGCTAAATACTACTCCCTCTA
Source organism: Capsicum annuum (assembly GCF_002878395.1). Taxonomy (NCBI): domain Eukaryota; kingdom Viridiplantae; phylum Streptophyta; class Magnoliopsida; order Solanales; family Solanaceae; genus Capsicum; species Capsicum annuum. Next base: position 178,154,435 of record NC_061116.1, read on the forward strand.
GTTTATCTCGCTCATCTCATGAAAATCCATGTTAGAATAATCTCATGGTTCAATAAGAACCTAATAATCAGATCTGTAATCTCATGTAGTTGAGTGGACTTCAAAACTCAATGACCATTAGGTCAAAACATTTCTCAACAATCTCAGAATACTCAAATCATAGGTGCTTATAGCACATGACTTCATAAAATCTGAAGTCTTAAGTAGGGCTTAATGACCCATAATTCAATCTCAAGTTAAAACTCATCAAAAGAATAATAGATAGCATATAGATTCATAACTCATATAGAAATCTAGAAATTTCAGCAATTTGTCTCAAAAGCTCAACATACTCATATACTTTAATATCTCAAACATTTCAACTACTAACTTCTCAAGGATAAAAATCATGGGGTATAGACCCAGCTGCAATTTCTCAAGAAAACATGTAAAAATCATACCATTAGACTTTCAATTCAAGGAAAGCATCAAAAGCTTACAACAAATAACAATGGGTGAAAAACCCCAATTGAATTTCATGTAAAATCTCATAAATTGCCGAGAATTGTAGTTTAAAAAAGCCTTTGGGCACAAGGGTGAAAGGATTACCCTTGTTCAAAACCCCATATACCTTGAATTAGAAGCTTTGGATGAACTCTCCTTTTGGAACTCTATTCGTACTCATGAATGAGGGTTCTTGAAGCCCTTGACTTGGGAACCTTGTATCTTAACTCAATTTAGAAAATTTATGGTGGATTTTTGAGATTCTTGGAAGAGGTTTTGAAGCCCTTGACTTGAGAGAGACTTCATAGAATGCTTGTAAATAACTTTAATTTGGTGTTTTCACGGTTTAAGAGGCTTGAAGCTAGAAAAATTGAACTGGGAACCCAATTTTATGGGCACCACGACGTGCCACTATCGCAGTGGCTCATTGGAAATTGACAAATGGGAATCTTGGAGTCACCACGTTGTGGAGCCATCGCGTTGTCCCATTGGTTAGAACCTGTAACTTCAGCGCGATGCGTCACAATCGCGTTGGGCCACTGAAAATTGACTATTGGGAAATTAGGGTCCTCCACGATGTACCACTATTGTGTATTTCCGCTAGAAATTGAAAATTGTCAAATAGACCCTCTCCGCGATGCAGAAAGCACTAAAATGATGTTATTTTTTGGCTAGGACTTAAATTAGCCATAACTTCTCACCCGGGTATCGGATTTGGGCAAATCTTATATCGACGGAAAGCTTATCAAATTTTCCAGGTGATAAAAAGTCAAAATTGGGGAAATTTTATATGGTTAACATTATACTTACTTAGAAAGTCACTTCTCAATCTTATGCCCCAAGGCTCATTCTACGAGAAAATTTTGTGGGGTCTTACAATATATCCCCTTTGGAAACATTTGTCCTCGAATGTCGCTAGTTAGACTAAGAACACAGGAAAAACTGAGTACACATAGCTGAAGCAAGTTGCTAAAATGGGTTCAAAATCTCTCTAAACTCATACAAGGATAGATGCATATAGTTGAACTTTAGATTAGAAGGGATGAATAAGGAAAAATAATACCTTTGGATTAATCTAAACTCGCGGAAAAAAGGTGCGAGTACTTGACTCGCATGTCTGCTTTTGCCTCCCAAGTAGCACCCTCAATTGACTAGTTTCGCCACAAACCTTTGACTAAGGGAATCTCTTTGTTCCTCAACTTAAGGATCTGAAAATATAGGATCATAATAGGAAAATCATCGAATGAAAGACTATTCTGAATATCAGCACTCTCTAAGGGATCTACTACAACAGAATTACCAATATGATTTCTAAGCATGGAGACATGAAAAAGGGATAAACAACTGACAACTCTGCGGGAAACTCAACCTCGTAGGCTACTTTACAAACACGGCTCAAGAATCTATATGGTCCAACATAACGGAGACTAAGCTTTCCCTTTTTACCAAACCTCTTAACCCTTTTCATGGGTGAAATCTTCAAGTACACCAATTCACCTACTTCAAACTCAAGATATCTTCTCCTCACATCGACATATGGCTTTTGATGACTCTGAACTATATTTAACCTTTCTCTAATCAACTTCACCTAATATGGATTTTGATGACTCTAAACTATTTTTAACCTTTCTCTAATCAACTTCACCTTCTTCGTTGCCTCAAATACTGCATCAAGTCAAACCAAAACAGCTTTACCCACTTCAAACCAACCTATGGGTGATCTACATCTCCTACTATACAAAGCCTCAAATGGTGCCATCTTGATGCTAGCTTGGTAACTATTATTATAGGAGAACTTTATTAATGGAAAATGCTCATCCCAACTACATTTGAAATCAAGAGAACATGCCCTTAATATATCTTCTCGGGTCTAAATAGTCCTCTCAGCCTAACCATCTATTTGAGGATGGAAAATGAAACTCAAAAGGACTTGGGTACTAAGACCCTGCTTGAACACCCTCCAAAACTGAGAAGTAAATTAAGTGCCCCTATCCAAAATGATGGACGAGGGAACTCCATGTAGCCTGACTAACTCCCGGATATACAATCTAGCATAATCCTCAGTTGTATAAGATATGAGCATGGGCAAGAAATGTACGTACTTAGTTAGCCTATCCAAGTTAGCCTATCCACAATAACCCAAACAGAATCATGATGACGACACGAAAGAGATAACCCAGTCACGAAGTCCATATTAACTGCCTCTCACTTCCAAGTGGGTATACCAAACTTTTATATCACACCACCAGGTCTTTGGTGCTCTACCTTAACCTGTATGCATATTGGACACTTTGCTACAAACCCAGCTATATCTTTCTTCATGCCATTCCACCAATAAATTTCCTAAAAGTCGCGATACATCTTGGTAGTGCTAGGATGAATGGAATACCATGCTCCATAAGCTTCAGCCATAATCCTCTGCCTCAGATCATCAACACATAGAACACATAATCTACCCTGCAATCTCAACACTTCATCTCTGCCTTAGAAGAAAACCTCTACCTTTTGGTCCTTAACTACCTCTTTCAGTCTGACCAAACTAGGATCTCTATCTTGCTTCTCCTTCACTTCCAAAACTAAAGATGATTCAGAACTACTTTGCACCAAAGTAATTCCCTCAGCTGAATCAAGCAACCTAACACCCAATCTAGCCAAATAATGTACATCATGAACTAACTCCTTCTTACCTTCCTCTACATGGGTAACACTACCCATAAATAATCTGCTAAGGTCATCTGCCACGACATTGGCCTTGCCTGGGTGATACAACACACTCATATTATAGTCTTTTGATAACTCTAACCATCTCCTCTACCTAAGATTCAACTCTCTCTGAGTAAACACATATTGTAGGCTCTTATGATCAATAAACACATCAATATGAACACCATAAAGATAGTGTCTCCAGATTTTTAAAGCAAAGACCATAGCAGCTAACTCAAGATCATGGGTTGGGTAATTCTTCTCATGCAGCTTTAACTGTCTTGAGGCGTAAGCTATAACCTTACCTCTTTGCATCAACATACAACCCTAACCTATTTTAGAGGCATCACAATACACTAGAAACCATCTGTACCATTAGGAAAAGTCAACACAGGGGCTGAAGTAAGTCGAGTCTTCAACTCCTGAAAACTCTTCTCAGAGTAATCTGACCACTGGAACTTAACTTTTTTTGGGTCAACCGGGTCATGGGAGATGCAGTAGAAGAGAAACCCTCAACGAAATGGCAATAGTAGCTAGCTAGACCCAAGAAACTCCTAATGTAAGATGGCGAGATAGGTCTAGGCCAATTTTCACAGCTTCTGTCTTTTGGGGATAACTCTAATACCTTCGGCTGAAATGATATGACCTAGAAAGGCTACAGACTTTAGCCAAAATTCATACTTACTGAATTTAATGAACAACTGGTGATCTGTGAGGGTTTGCAAGACAATTCTAAGATGATTCGCATGGTCATTCTCATTACAGGAGTACACAAGGATATCATCTATGAAAACAATGACAAACATATCAAGATATTACTTGAACACTCGATTCATGAGGTCCATAAAAGTTGTTGGGGCATTGGTTAGTCCAAAAGACATGACTAAAAATTCAAAGTAACCATAGCGAGTTCAGAAGGCTATCTTTGGAATATCACATTCCCTCACATTAAGATGATGATAAACGGATCTAAGGTCTATCTTGGAGAAATAACTTGCACCTTGTAACTGATCAAACAAGTCATCAATTCTTGAAAGAGGATATTTATTTTTGATTGTAACCTTGTTAAGTTGATGATAGTCAATGCACATGCGCAAAGAATCATTTTTCTTTCACACGAATAAAATAGGTGTGCCCCAAGGATAAATATTGGGCCTTATAAAACCTCTGTCTAAAAGATCTTTGAGTTGCTCTTTCAACTCCTAAAGATCAACAGGTGTCATATGTTATAGCAGAATAGAAATAGGCCAAGTATTGGGAAGAAGGTCAATCCTGAATCATATCTCTCTATCAAGAGGTACCCCTGGGTGATCTTTCCGAAAAAATATCTGGAAACTCATTAACAATATCGACTGACTGAATAATTGGAGCCTCAAACTTAGTATCTTTGACTCTAACTAGGTGATAGATGCAACCCTTGGTATTAGCTTTCTGTCTTTGAGATAGGAGATAAAATGACTCTCGGGAGATACTAAACTCCCAGACCACTTAAAAGTTGGTTCATCAGGAAACTGAAACTTGACCACATGGGTACGATAGTCTATAGATGCATAACAAAAATAAAGCCAATTTATACCCAGAATAAGGTCGAAATCCACCATGTCTAACTCTATCATATTCGTAAGTATGACTCTATGAAGAACAGTAACAGGACAACCTTTATACACTTGTTAAGCAACAACTAACACCCCTATGGTGTGGATACTAGGAAAGGCTCAGGATTCTTTTCGGGACTCATTTTGAAATTCACAGCTACAAGTGTGGTCTCATAAGAGAGACTTGACCTAGGGTTCAATAACACATAAACATCAAAACAAAAGACGCGAAGCATCACATTGGGAGAGTCCTCCTACTCCTGACGGGATGGTAAGGCATAGAATCTGTTCTGGCACTGACCGCCAACAGTGCTAGATGAAGCTCCCTGAGTAGGGGATGAATGGGGTGTAGGAACAGGTACACTAGTAGCTGGTGCCTGAGGTCGGGAATCTCTGTTCCTCTATCTAGCATGAGGATAATCTCTAAGTGTGTGGCACTGCTTTCCACAACTAAAATAACTCGTCCAATCTACAAAACACTCACCGGGATGATCCCTACCACACTTAACACAAGAAGGATAACGGGGCCTGTTACCAATACTGTTCTACGACCTAGACATAAAAGATCATCCCCTTTACTCCTGCCTACTTCTAGGCGCGGGAACACTAGCTGATGAAGGCACTGGAATAGATGGACGCCTCTGAAACTGAGGGCTATTTCCTCCATGGAACCTAGGCTGGCTATACTCATGCTGCTCAGATCAACACCTTTTGTTATCCCTTACTCGATCTCTCTCCCTAATTTTATCCGCCTCTATCTGCTGGGCATACGTCATCAACCTAGCTAGATCCATATCCCTATGTAGCATCACAGTCCTACACACCTTCAGTACTAACCTAGAAATATCAATCTTGAACTTAATCATACTAGCCCGGGTGTCAGAAATCAAATCAGGAGCATACTTGGCCAACTGATTGAACTTCAAGTAGTACTCCTTAACAGTCATGGAGCCCTAGCTCAAGTTCATAAACTCCTCCATCTTTTCTTCCCTCATCTTAAGTGAAAAGAACTTGTCCAAGAATGCATCTTGGAATACCTGTCAAGTCATAGGAGTAGCATCCTCACCTCTACCCTTCCTCTATGATACAACCCCGTCGTAGGCTATGTCCTTCAACCTGTAAGATGCCAACTCAACACTTTCTTCCTCAGAAACATGCATTACATGAATGATCTTTCTCACCTCCTCAAGGTACAACTGTGGGTCCTCACCTGCCTTGGACCCATAAAACTCTAGCAGATTCATCTGCATGAAATCATGGATTCTAGCCTCGGCTACATCACCTCTCTGCTAATTAGCAACTACAGTCTACTTATTGGCCCAAACATTAGCGATGACTGCTTAGGCTAACGCATGAAAGGACTCCCAAAACTCGGCAAGAGACAATATCATTCAAAGAATCAATAGGTGGGGGTTGCTCATCATCATTCCTGTGGGTATTCATTCTTTGAAAAGTAATTTTCTAAAATAGAAGAGCACGAATTATTAGATGAGAGGGATAACTATAGGCATGATAGAATCCGAAAGAAAGAAACAACTTTTCCTAAAATATCTTGTAGCCTCTTGCTCAAAGATGTGGCACGCTATACATCGATGATCAAGACTCTACTCAACACGGCTTGTCAGACTCCCTAGGACTCCTTAAAACCTTAGTCTTTGTTACCAAGTTTGTAATGACCTGGAATCACCTCCCAGAACATCACACGGTGCTTAAGGCTACAAGTAGCCCCAAACAAACCCTTTGAGCCTGTCTCTACTAATAACACTCTTTTCAAGATGAAATAATTCAAACACTAGCATAGTCATATCATATAAAAGGAAATACAAAGAAAATGCTCGTTCAAAATGACCACAATACTGGAAACCTTAACAAAACCACAATCTGATAACTAGTCTGACAAAGCCTCTACTAATCCATGAACTAGAGAACCGTTGGGACAGGTCCTCAACTGACTCAAAATGAACTGGAAATAAAATATAGTCTCTCAAAGTATGGAGATGTCTGAATATAGGTCCTCAAACCATGAGGACTCACCACTATAGGAATGTAGATAGAGGTACTCAGAAATTACTGACGAGGTTGGGACTGAGCACCTGAACCTACATTATAAGATAATGTTGCACATAGACGTATATGTGGATCAACACTTAGGATTGTACTGAGTATGTGGGGGTGCATGCATTTATTTAAAACAACATCAATACTATTTAATCAAATCATCCATATAATAAGTAATGACTCACGTAGCTTGAATAAGTATAAATGCAAAGCTCATGAATCATGTAAAATGGAACATGTAGCACGATCTTGTGAGTCATTATACTTTAAGCTTTGAAATTTTTACACTTCTCTTATTCTCATTACTCAAGTCTAAAGGAAAATTTAAGCAATACTTTCAACTCATGCATATGTCTCATAGAGAGTAAAACTTCTTCAATGCTCACGAACTCATAACTCTTTTGAACTTAAATACTTAAAATTCAAAATCATATAACTTTGGAATATACTTGAAGGTATTTCATTCATGTTAGGAAAATATCTCATTTTAAGATTATGTTTTAAGGGAAAATATTCTATCTCAATGGAAAATACTTTAGTTTAGGGAGGTTCTATTAACCGACATAAACCATGCGAGCTACATGGAGTCTAACGTCTTGTCTTCCTAAGAAAGGAACCTCACGTTCGAGAGAGGCATCATACTCTTTCCAAGGAGTATAACCTTAACTCAGTGATCACTTATCTTGGCCTCGGGCCTAATATCTTGGCCTTAGGCCCAACAATCATCTTGGCCTTAGGCCCAACCTATGGTGACACATAGTTCTGGGTAAGAAACCATGGTAACTTACCTAACTCAGTGCTAAATACTACTCCCTTTAGTTTATCTTGCTCATCTCATGAAAATCCACATTAGAATAATCTCATGGTTCAATAAGAACCTAATAATAATATTTGTAATCTCATGTAATAGAGTGGATTTTAAAACTCAATGACCATTAGGTCAAAACATTTCTCAACAATCTCAGAATACTCAAATCATAGGTTCTTATAGCACAAGAGTTCATAAAATCTCAAGTCTTAAATAGGGCTTAATGACCCATAATTCAATCTCAAGTTAAAACTCATCAAAAGCATAATAGATAGCATATAGATTCATAACTCATGTAGAAATGTAGAAATTTCAGCAATTGTCTCAAAATCTCAACATACTCATATACTTTAATATCTCAGACATTTCAACTATTAACTTCTCAAGGATAAAAATCATGGGGTATAGACCCAGCTGTAATTTCTCAAGAAAACATGTAAAAATCATGCCATTAGACTCTCAATTCAAGGAAAGCATCAAAATCTTGTAACCAATAATAATGAGTGAAAACCCCCATTTCAATTTCATGTAAAATCTCATAAATTGTAGAGAATTGTAGTTTAAAAAAGCCTTTGGACACAAGGGTGAAAGGATTACCCTTGTTCAAAACCCCACATACCTTGAATTAGAAGCTTTGGATGAACTCTCGCTTTTGGAACTCTATTAGTACTCTTGAATGAGTGTTCTTGAAGTCCTTGACTTGGGAACCTTGAATCTTGACTCAATTTATAAAATTTATGGTGAATTTTTTAGATTCTTGGAAGAGGTTTTGGATGCTTAGGGTTTTTGTTGTGAGAAAACTTGAGAGAGACTTTATTGAATGCTTGTAAATGACTTTAATTTGGTGTTTGCACGGTTTAAGAGGCTTGGAAAAAGTCCAAAGTGCCCTTTTTAACTTCTGTACAAAGCTAGAAAAATTGAACTGGGAACCCAATTTTCTGGACCACCGCGATGCGCCATTATCACGATGGCTCACTGGAAATTGACAAATGGGAATCTCGGAGTCACGTGATGCAGAGCCATCACATTGTCTCACTGGTTGGGACCTGGAACTTCAGCGCGACGTGTCACAATCACGCCAGGCCACTGGAAATTGACTCTTAGGAAATTGGGGTCCTCCACGATGTGCCACTATCATGAAGTTCCACTGGAAATTGGAAATTTTTAAATAGACCCTCTCTGTGATGTGCCAAGCACTAAAATGACGTTGTTTTACGACTAGGACTTAAATTAGCCATAACTTCTCACCCGTGTATCAGATTTACGCGAATCTTATATCGACGAAAAACTTATCAAATTTCCCATGTGATAAAAAGTCAAAGTTGGGGAAATTCTATATGGTTAAGACTATACTCACCTAGGAAGTCACTTCTTAATGTTTTAGGGTTGTAATTACGCCTTACTTGACATGCCCTAAGGCTCATTCTACGAGGGAATTTTGTGGGGTCTTATAATTTCATAAGTCTTGAGTGTCTATAATGCTAGTTTCTTCTTCCTTAACACTAATAGAGTCAAGATCCAAGTTGAACTCCTTCTTGTATTATGTTTGTGCGGATTTAAAGGGTTGGCCGTGTGTGGTTTGTTATTGTTATGAATTCAAGATTTGTGTCTAGATTTGAGTGTATTTTGCTTGTCTTAGTAGTTTTGTATGTTTGCTTATTATTTTCCTAGCACACTTGAGTCTAAGGTCCAAGATTTGAGTTTTTGTTTTGTGTTGTTGAAGGGTTGGACAACTTGAATATCATTGGTATTCATAAGTGTTCATATTGTTCTTTAGATGAATGTTCAACAAAAGGTTTGTTTGATTTGAAAAGGATAAGAAAGAGGTAAAGTCTTGGAATTACTTTCAAGATAGCACTAAAGTTGCAAAGAAAACATAGGCCTACCAAAAGGGCTTATCTACCAAAAGAGTGTCAAAACATCTTTCAAGAAAGGTCAAAAGAGAAAAGGATCAAAGACAAGGCAAAAAGGTATTTGCCATTTTAGTGCTTGGTGAAAAGATAATGTAAAACTTTTGACCTTTGGAAAGAGAATCCAAAGTCTTGGTTTCCTCGTTTCAAAACAGAAAACCATCACCAAAACAACTAGATTGAACAACCTAAGTTGAAAAAATAAAGCATCAAACTTCAACAAAACAACAACAGCAACGGCCAAAAATAAAAAGTGAGGGCCACATCAACAATAAAACTCAAGTCATAGGATATTCGTAGTTTCTTTCCTTGTCTCTATAAGTTTCACTTTTATTGACTCCTATACTAGTTGATAACTAGTAACAAGCTACTAAGTTGTGAACTAGTTTTTGAGTACTTCTTTCGTGTTAAGCGTTACTTGTGGTGCTTTGTTCATTTATAATTCATAGTTGTGTTTTTTGTTCAAGTGCGTACAAAAATTCATTGAGTCTTCAAACCAAAATCCACTTCAACTCAAGAGTCGACTCATTCCTAAGTTCTCACAAATTGATACCCGACTTACAACACTTGAAGAACAAAGTGAGGAAGCTGAGTGTGAAGAATGTGTGAGCATATTTTGAACTAATGTTTTCTTGTTTTTTAGGTACAATTTCAAATGGAACCCAAAAAATTCAATGCTTCAACCATGGACAATAATGTTATGAATGTCCTCTTAGCTAGTCTTAAAACTGTCTCGAGGAGTGGCTAGGATGAAGGCAAATATTAAGAAGTTAGGTTTAAATGTGGCCTGAATGAGTGAGAGGTTGGAGAAGGTGAAAATCCAAAGGAGTTCTGGACCTCATACTCCTCAAAACACCTTACCTACCATTACTCCCGAGACCTTGCACCAAAGTTTTTATCCACCAAGTGCTAAAAACCAAGTAAATATTCTACCCTAGAGACGAGAACAAGATGCACCTATCCATTCCTTACTCCACCAAGTTCCACAAGAAGGACTTGGAACCTAAATTCCATCTCTAAACTAGAATCCTCCACTTTAAAATTCTTTAATTCAAAGACCCTATACTCTACAAAATCCAATGCCTTCCCTCCATGCTCTACTAAATTGAGATCACAACATCCAAGTAAAAAAAAAAAGAGTTAGACTCCGCGGAGAATGAGGCTAACCCTCAATATGGAGAGAAATTTGATGGTGAGGTACAAGAAAAATCTGAAGAAAAGAGGGAAAAAAAAATGGAATCCGTGGGTATTGAAGTTGGAATGGGAAAGAAATGCTTGATTGTGGATTTTATACACAAAGAACCCTTGTTACTCACTAACCCAAGTGCTAGCATTTTGCCTAGCATTGGTTCTTCTTATGTGCAGGTACAAGATGATATATTCCTAAAGGAGAATCCAAAAGAAATCCATCCCAAACATGTTGGTGTTCCAATTGAATTCTTGGACGAGAATTCAATGTAAGTGGGCTGCCCTAGTACAAACCAAGGTAAAATTAGTACACTTTACACTCCCTTAAGTTTAAAAAGTTATGATGTGGATATTAGTAGCCAAGTTGATGTGTATAGATAGAGTAGAATTATAAGCATCATTCTTGGGTAGTATTTTAGGTGTGTATAATGATCAATGTGCTCCTAAAATTAGCTCACTACTTGAACATGTAAATGGTATGATTAAAAATTTTTAAGTTATTATTGAGGCTTGTAATGTTGATCTAGATAATGAATATAGTCCTTTCAACTTGTATGATGAAAGCCGTGATATTAGTTTTGTTCATAATGACCATGTGTATGTCAAAGTTTTGAGTAATGCCTTGGGTGATTGTGGGTTTGATTCTCTAGTAAAAGAAATGAGTAGCCTCGGCTTATGCCCTTGGCTACTTTATCCATTTGATCTCGGTGCATTAGTGGGGTGGGAAAGGAATTGTCTAGGTTTGTGCTCATTCTCCCTTGATGTTTACCTTATCCCTATACTTTATAACGCTCATACTAAATGTTTTATTGTCAAAACAAAGGATTGCAGGTTGTATTTTAAAAGTGTACCCCCTTGGCATAAAGTCTTCACACTTGATTCCTTCCTATATTACCTCTTTACCTATGATGATAACCATGTTAATTTTGAATATGTATTGTGTAGAGGTAGTAAGTTTGTTGGATGGTTTCCTGGTTTGAATAATAATGATATGTGGGTAAGGTGGATATTAGGATCAATAGTGGCACCATATTTCATGAGGTACTTTGTAGAGGTAATGAAACAAATCTATCTTATAGTTCCTAAGCCAAAGTCAGTCTTACCTTTTGGGTATAGTAAGGCCATCAAGAACATTGTTGTTTCCTTATCTCTTGGTATGTTCCAAAACCACATCCTTTGTTCCATTCATTCTAAGTTTTTCATGTCACTCACAAAGTCCCCATGGATGTATTTCAAATATGAATTACCTTGGGTTATTGATATATGTGATGGTCTCGGGTTGCACTCCTCTACCTTTGATGTCTATCTTAGCCATGTCCTTTGTGATGCTTGTAGTAAGTATTTCATGATCATAACAAAGGATTGTTGGATGTATTCCAAAAGTGTACTCCCTTGGCATGATTATATAATTTGTAACACTAATGCTAACCCTCGTACCATGAGGGTTGTGTGCTTATTTTCCCTCTCTTTGGTTTTGCAAGGTGTAAATTTGAGGAAAAAAATCCTTTCAATATGAAGAGGATAATACAAGCGTAAAGAGCACAAGGATGACAAGTGATACGAGTGCAAAGAGGGTACAAACATGTAAAGCTATACCTGAACCATATCCAAGAAGAGGGAAGAGTGTGAAGCCACATTCATGAAGATGGATGTGTTTAAGCTTGTCTTAAGTTCGTCTAAGGGATTTTATGTATTAATGTTTGAAGACATTCCTTGAGTATCATAAAAATACTACAAGGAAACCCCATTTATACACTCCAAACCACCCCTTTCATTAAGGGTAAAGATGTTATTTCCCATCTCTTTTGTAATAGACTATAAGTAGGAACCCCTTAGTCTTATTTGCTTAGTTAGCTTATTTTGAAAATCAATATTGTAATATTGAAAATCCATCCTCTCAAGAGAGAGTAGACCACCACTTTGACATCACAAGAAATGATTTCTTCTTGTGTTGTATATATCGGCTAAAAATATGAGTGCTTGAGTGAACCAAGTTCCTCTTGTGTTCTAGTCAGAACTTGGTGCTTATTAATGTGTTTTGTAGACGTTTTAGAGTTTGATACACTCTTTAGTTGCTACATTACAAGTTCTCTTTATGTCAAGTTATCTATCTCCTTATCTTTTGAGTTTGTATATTTGTTGTTCTTGTTTGATGTCTTGTACGTGTGGACTATTTTTGTGATTTATGGACTATTTTGTGCTCTTGTAGGTACCGTTTGTTATCAATGCATATGAACCCATGCATTCATCCTACCTCACTTTGCATCCAAGTACATTCAAACGTACTGACGCATACTTTTCTCTTTTGCTATGGTGTCTTATACCATAGGTTTAGACGCTCGGGCTCTTGACCATCCTTAGCATCCCAGTCTATCAACGAAAGACTTATGGTAAGTCCTTATAGTTTGAGGATGAAGTTATCATGTCAGTTATCAGTATTCAGTTTACTTTCAGTAGACGGAGTTAGTTGGGGACTGGTCCCTTCAATTCCACAGTTCAAACAGTTTTAAAGGCTTTTCAGACAGATATTTCAGTTTTGGTATTTTTATACCGTATTTCATATTTCAGTTTACAGTATTTACTTCAGATCAAACCTTATGGATGTTTTCCGTATTTATCTCTGCTATATGGTTATTACAATATTACTATTATTCACTGCTCACAGCAGGTACCAGTCACGGGTTAGCTGGTGATCCTTCAAGATTATTAGCACCGTGTAGCATCTGGGGTACAGACTCGGGGCATTACAAACTTGGATATCAGATCCTAAGGTTCAATAATACCCTTGGAAGTCTAAAAGCCATATCTAGTAGAGTCTTATGCATGGGTGTGTTTAGTGCCAAACTTATGGACAAGAGGCTATAAGATGTTTTAGGAAAAGTTTCCCTTCTTTCAATATTTATGTCGTGCGAATGAGCATGATCTCAAGTTAAACTCTCAGTCTAATCCATTCTTTCTTTCATTTATAGACATGCCTCCTAAGAAGAGTACCAAAAGAAGAAATAGAAATCAAGCAGCCCCTCAGCCCGTACAGGCAGATCCTCTGGATGAGCATGTCTCCTACACTGAATTCATAGTAGCTTTTACCACCCTATCTTATTCTGTGGCAGCCCAGAATAAATTCTCAGCTATTGTTTAAGCCAACTAGTGGCCAATACTGTTGTAGCCAGGATTCGAGACTTTACCCAGATAAACCCTCTAGCTTTTACCGGGTCTAAGTCAGATGAAAAACCTTAGGAATTTCTAGATTAGGTACAGAAGATTACAAATATTAAGGGGGTGACAACTAGTGAGAGTGCTGAGCTAGCTGAATATTAGTTGAAGGATGTGGCACACACATGGTTCAAATAGTGGAAAGCAGAGAGGGCCGCAGATGCAGGCCCCCTAGAATGGGAGGAGTTTGCCACTTCTTTTCAAGATAAATTATTTGCCCTAGATTTGAGAGAAGCTAAGGTGTTAGAATTTATCAACCTCGGGCAAGGGAACACGATGGTCAAAGAGTATTCTCTCAAGTTTACTCAACTAGCTAGATACGCTCCTCATGTGGTGGCAGATAGAAGATCTAAGATGATTAAGTTTGTATTTGGGGTGAATGATTGTGTGATCAAGAAGTGTAGGACTACAATATTGATTAGTAGGATGGACCTATCTAGGCTAATGGTCCATGATTAATAGATAGAGGATCAGAATAATAAGGAGAGAGAAAGCAAAATAAGAGAGCTAGAATAGGTAATTTCAACTTTTCTCAGCCTAAGTCAGAGAATGGATATTGTTCTCAGTTCTGCTCAAAATCTTAAGTTCTAGCTCCGTCCTCAGCCAGTGCTCTAGTGTCAAAATTCAGAGATAGCAATAGGGATAAGGTGTCAGGTCCTAAACCTCAGGGCAATTTTAATAGTTCCCAAACCAATCCTTTTTTCCAATAATATGAAAAAACCATCAAGGTGCTTGCAGGGCTGGCAGTGATGTATGTTTTGGATATGGCAAGCCAGGCCACAGAGTCAGAGATTATCCCCAGTCAGGTTCCCAAGGTTAGCATAACTGTCCCCCAACTCATCTGGTCTCCCAAATTAGCAGGGTGCCACATCTAGTGTCACTAGTGGGCAATGCCCGCTCTTCAGTCCCGACAAGATTAGGAAAGTTCTCCTGATATGGTCACTGGTACGTTACAAGTTTATCATTCGCATGTTTATGCTTTTCTAGATCAAGAAGTTTCTTTGTCCTTTGTTACTCCTTATATAGCAGTTGACTTCGAAGCCAGTCCCAAAATCCTAGAATAACCTTTGTTAGTCTCTACCCAGTGGGTAAATCTATCATTACCCGATGGTTATACAGGAACTATCTGGTTATGGTATCTCAGAAAGTCACTTCTACAGATTTAGTTGAATTAGAGATGACCGATTTTGACATCATTCTTGACATGGATTGGCTTCATTCCTGCTATACCTTAATCAACAACAGAAACATAATTGTCCAGTTTTAATTTCTGAATGAATCCATCCTAGAGTGGAAGGGTAGCACTTCGTTATTCAGGGGTTAGCTTATTTCCTACCTAAGGGCAAGAAAAATGATATGTAAGAGATGTGTCTATAATTTTGTGTGAGTCAAAGACTCTAGTACTGAAAATCTCAATCTTGAGTAGTCCTAGTAGTGAATGAATACTCAGATGTCTTTCCCGAAGATCTTCCTGGAGTTCCTCCCGTCAGGGAAATTGACTTCGGAATAGACCTTCTTCCAGCTACTCAGCCCATATCTAATCCACCTTACAGAATGGCACCAGCAGAACTTAGAGAGTTAAAAAAATAGTTGAAGGATCTCCTAGATAAGGGATTTATCAGACCAGTGTGTCCTAAAGGGTGAGTCAGTCCTATTCATGCGCAATAAAGACGGTTCTCTCAAAATATGTATAGACTACCATTAGGTAAAAAAAAGTCATAGTCAAGAACAAGTAACCACTTCCCAGAATTGCTGACTTATTTGACGAACTTCAGGGTGCTAGTTACTTTTTTAAGATAAACCTCAGATCAGGCTACCATCCGCTCAGAGTCAGAGAATGTGACATCTCAAAGACAACTTTCAGAACTTGATATAGTCTCTTCTAATTCTTAGTCATGTCCTTTGGTCTTACCAATGCTCCAGCAGCTTTCATGGACTTAATGAACCGCGTGTTCAAGCAGTATTTGGACATGTTCATCATAGTCTTCATAGATGATATTCTTGTCTACTCTCGCAGTAAGCATGATCATGCAAACCATCTTAGAATAGTGTTATCAGTCATATCAGTCAAGAAATCATGTATCAGATATGCATGGCCAGTATGTACATTTAGTTTCTCAGTTATCCCATCTTAGTCAAACTTATTAGAGGACGAATGTTTCCAGTCTTAGTCTAATTCAGTCTTACATAGCATGAAAAAGGTCTCCAGACTTAGAAAATTTTAAGCTAAGTATTGACACTTAGTCTTATTTCTGACCTCAAAATTTCCACGACTTTGTTTTCAACCCATACGACCTTAGATTATCAATTTTTAAGTTAATTCATGGCCAGGGATGTTAATAGGTCCTATTGGGTAAGTTTTGGAATTTTTGAAATCCGTTTAGGGTATGTTTGGAATTCAAAACAGAGGCATCGCATGATTAGCATACGGCACACGCTCCAGTCCACCAGTAGGGGCGGGTGATATATAGTATGCGGTGCACGCTTTATTCTAATGCACTAGGGTATACGACATACACTCCCTCGCACGCCTCTAAAAATTTTAGCTTCCAGCTTCATGTATTTGAGGGCAATTAGGTCTTTTGGCTCACATAAAAAATGTCCTAAACACTTAGTTTCACCCCCAAAAAACCTAGATACATGAATTTTAGCAAAATTCTCTCAAGAACAAACCCTAGCTTTATCAAGCTTAAAGGTCAAGTCTTAAGAACTCATTCCATTCTTCACAAATCTAGAAATCAAGGTATGTAATGTGTTCATCCAGGGGTTTCCTTCCGCACTTGGAGTTCAAGAAACTTCTTTTGAAAACATGAATTGTGATTTCCATGTTTTGGGTTTGATTGTAATCTTGTTGATGTTGTGGTATGTATTCCAAGTTAATATCTTTAATGAATTTCATGAAATTATGTTATCAGGTGTATTGAAATCCTTGAATTTGTATTGATTAATGTACTCATGAAGCATTAGTTAAGGTTCTTTCTTAAGCATAGAATTATGCCTCCCATGTGTTTGTTAAAATGCCTAAGTGAATGAAATTATGCCATGTGATCCATGGGTGGTCC